>NC_065515.1:24709148-24723643 GCF_006386435.1 Epinephelus moara
TGAAAAAAAGTCATAGTATAGTATGCCGTCCAAAATCATGAAAAAAAAGTCATAGTATAGTATGCCGTCCAAAATCATGAAAAAAAAGTCATAGTATAGTATACCGTCCAAAATCATGAAAAAAAAAGTCATTAGTATGTCGTCCAAAATCATGAAAAAAAGTCATAGTACAGTATGTCGTCCAAAATCATGAAGAGTCATAGTACAGTATGTCATCCAAAATCA
The DNA here is from genome assembly GCF_006386435.1 of Epinephelus moara. Lineage (NCBI taxonomy): Eukaryota > Metazoa > Chordata > Actinopteri > Perciformes > Serranidae > Epinephelus > Epinephelus moara. The sequence goes on from NC_065515.1 coordinate 24,709,374, forward strand.
TGAAAAAAAGTCATAGTACAGTATGTCGTCCAAAATCATGAAAAAAAGTCATAGTACAGTATGTTGTCCAAAATCATGAAAAAAAAAAGTCATAGTATAGCATGTTGTCCAAAATTATGAAAAACCTTACCTTTAACTCATTTCACTTGTGATCCCTTGACATGAAGCCCTTATCGCAGGGTGCATAGTAATAATTTGTGAGAAGCTGTTCTCAGATTGCTTCATTTTAAAAGTTCTTAGAGGACACACGAGATAAAAATAGCACAGGATAAGAAAAATAAATGAAAAATATTGTGAATTTTGCACCTTCTAATATGCTACTTTAAAGACCTGCATTTGTGAAATGAAACTATTAGAAATCCAAATGCACTGGTAGATATATGTACTCAGCTATATTATTAATTTTTAAAGTCACATTGTCTTGTTAATGAATTTGCATAGGCAATTAAAATGATAGCTTTTCTCTCAGTTTACAAATGTACCTCTCCGTGATTATTGCTCATTTACATTCTTTGTTTCTTTTTCTCTCACAGGCTGAAACAGATGGCTGGGGAGATGGAGATGACTTGAACTGGGAGGATGAGAGTGCCTGGTGATGACGTTTGATCCCTCTGCTTCATCTTGAGCAAAAGACTCGACCACTGGAAAACTCAAATGCTCAAAATGCACTGTTTCAGAGACATTCAAAGAGCTGAAAGTTGCTCCAGTTCTCATTTAACAGCATGATGCAGTAAGAATGACAATGATGGACTTTTTATAACCTGGACATTTATTATCAGTCTGTTCATTAAGATAACTTGCTTTTAAACGGGAAGGACTGGAAGCTTATCAGAAGATGCTGGACTTGGATAAATGAAGCCATTGTATTTTTGTTTGCCAGCTAATACTAGTCACCTCTAGACAAATGAGGATCTTAATCAGAGGTGAAGGTCATCTTGTTTTCATCTGCTTCTCTCTCTCTCTCTTTTTTTTAATGTGCCAACTTCACAACTGGCATGAAGATCAAGATTTACTTTTTGGCAAGACACAACTTGTCCAAAATGTGTCGGGTTTGATTTACAGAAGGCTTGCACTTTGAATGAATGTGAAATAGAAATTACGTAATTTATTAGCTTTTTGGTTGCTGGTGAAGTAAAGATTTTACTGTATCAAATATGACCCTGTTTTGTTTTGTAAGACATTTGTTAGATTTATCTTTTGAGTTAATTGCAATTGTTTACAGCTGCTGACAGCAAGTTCTTAAAGGAAAACTTCACCCACAGAATGACCTTGAATTTGTGAAGGAAACGTTCTCGCGTGCCTCCACAGAAGATGGTAAACACTGATTTATTGGGGACCGTGTTAAAACCAGTACAACTACTCAAAACATCCATGCTCTATTCAAAGTCAGACGCCAATACTAAGATCTTTTAGCAAGGATGTATGTCTTAGGGAAGCAAATGGTCATTTTGTGGATGAAGTGTTTAAGTCTTTAACTTGGACTCTCATAAAACAGGCCAACAGAAAAATCCTCTAGCTATTATGAGTACTCTACAGGAATTTGTTATAGCACAATTTTGATAACTAAGGTAGTATTAAATTAAAAAAAGAAAAGAAAAATGCTGTGTATTCAAACAAGTTTAATAAACAATAACATCAATCAAAACTGACCACAGACAGGTATAAAAACTGAAGAGAGACTGTTCGGCAGTAGCGAAGGGTACACAGACGTCCACAGGCCCAGACCGTGGTTGAATAGTTTTTCTGTACATGGAGTAAATAAATCTGGGCCTAGAAAGCGGCTATGTTGTGTGTCTGGCTGTACTGATGTGGCTTATGAGGGTCTGGAGCTCCTGTAGTCTGGATTCCAGCCACTGTGGAGGTGGTGCAGTTGTGTTGGCTTTACCTTCAGTGAGAGCCTGAAGGGCTTTTAAAGCACTCTCAGCTGTCTGGATGTAGCGGCTGTACTCCTCCTCTGCACTGGTCTCCTGCCGAGCTCTCTTTGGACAGGGCTGAGAGGGAGGAATAGTTACAGGGAAATTATACGTCTTTCCGTGAATGAAATTCTCACTCACGCAACACGATTAAATTTTACATCAAAAGAGGCAGAAATCTTGCTTGTACAAATGAAATTTTGACCTGCTGAGCAGGACAATATGTAATGATTTTATTGAGATTCTTTTTTGCAAAATAAATGAACTACTTTACCATGCTTGTGTTATTGCTAGGGAAAATTTGGACACAGTTACTAGAAATGTATCAAATATTACAGGGTTCCCTCAGATCAAAAAAAGTCTTAAAAGGCACTGAATCCATTAATCTAAAACTTGGTATTAAAAGGTCTAACTTTTAAAAGTCTAAATGTCTTAAATCTAACTTGCTTTAAGCTATAAGAAACATATCTCAAAAAATTATACATTTATAAAAACTACATATATATGTCTGGGCAGTGAAAACCACCAGAAGTGGGGCTTTAATCAAAAGGTCAGTGCAAATTGCACCCTCACTGAAAACTGAGGACTCCATTCACATATCCATCTCTCTTTTCAAGTATTTCCAGTCAGATATCAAAATAAATAATATAAAAATAAGTATGTCGTCTGAAATCATGAAAAAACATCAGTGTAGTATGTCTAAAAAATCCTGAAAAAAAGTCCGATAATAGTATGTCGTCCAAAATCATAAAAAACATCATAGTAGTGTCGCCAAAAATCATGAAAAAAAGTCATAGTATAGCATGTTGTCCGAAACAACGTTAAAACGTCATAGTATAGTTATGTCGTCCAAAATCACAAAAAAAAATGCCAGTGTAGTATGTCTTCCAAAATAATGATGAAAGGTTATAGTATAGTATGTTGCCAAAAATCATGAAAAAATGTCATAGTATAGTATGTTGTTAAAAATCATTAAAAAGGTCATAGTATAGCATGTCATCCAAAATCGATTTTTGCCTCAAATGAGGCAGAAATTTTGCTTGTACAAATGAAATTTTGAGGACAGGACATTATGTAATTATTTTACTAAGATTCTTTCTATAGACATACACATCATACATACACATATCCATCTCTCATTTCAAGTATTTCCAGTCAGATATCAAAATAAATGATATAAAAATAATCATTGATAATAGCTTGGTCCATATTATGCTGCTACCACCTACTGTGCATGTACAGAAGGAGGTAGTGTTGCACTAGCCAGCTGCCACTCAGTGACTTGGACAGTTTAAATATGAAGAAACGCCGTGCGTGGTCATGCATATTCAGGAAGCCTGTGAATGGAGTCTTATTTAACTTGGTGACAACACTAACCTCTGAATTTGCAAGAGCTTCGGCAGCCAGTTTGTTCAAAGAATTTTCTTTGTTGTTCTCCAGCCTCTCACTGTGTTGCTCAATAGCTGCCGTCTCCAGCTTGAGCCTCTGTAGCCGTGACTCCACATCTTCCTGTCCGTTAACAGTCTGAAACAAAACATAGACCTGTTTGCACTTATGTGTTTTATTTAAGGTTAATCTTCATCGCAATATGTTGTCATCTCCTTACCTTGCTGAGATAGTTCACCACTTTGGTCTTGGTCTCTTCTACAGTCAGACTCTGGGAAATGACCTCTTCATGGTTTGTAATCTTAAGTACCAACATGACACATTAAGTTTATAACAAGGTATAAACAGGATGAAGGATGACATCTGAAACATTAGTAGCAGCTACTGAGTTCCTGCTGTACCTCTGCAAACTGAGAGAAGGCCTCCAGGGCGTGCTGATGCAGCAGCCAGGATCTGTCAGCCAGCAGGACTCCAAACAGGCTGCTCAGCCTCGGCAGAATTTGATTCTGTGTGACAATAAAAGTTGGTGTAAAGGAGAAAATATGAGATCATATTAATATTGCAGAATTTCAGAATTAAACACATTTATATTTCTTATCTACAGTTTCATTTAGGGATATTTTTGCATATATGAAATGATTCTTTTAGTCTATATGATGTCAAAAATATAGCAAATGCACATCTTCAGATGCAACAACCTAAAGAGATATTTTAAACTGCATACTTGACAATACAAAAGTATTATCAGTAACTAAATTGGTAAACAGTAAATAATTGGTATCAGGGTTTGTACTAACAGGGGCAAGTCAAATTCAAAGACTCTTAAGTACTTTTTTAACCACTCCTTTTTATTTTAAAGGATATTAGTGCTTCCTGTACAACCATCTATTTGACTGTTAAAAGGCTGAAAAACAAAAATCACTGACGCTGCTCTGGTGTGTGTGTTTTGAAGGTGAGCGAAACATCCTGGTGCCGATAATTTACTGGCATTTACTACCTTGTTAGTCCCCTGTAGAGTCGTTCAAATAAAACATTACATTTAAGGCGAACTGGGACGTGTGTTCTGGGCAATAACAATAAACCAATGTCTAATTTGTCAGGTTTCTTTGAGTGTGTTGAGCCATTTATTTTAATGGCTCAACACGGGTAAAACACTGGTTGTCCATACCTCATCTCAGGTAAGTTTCCACTAACAGTTTCAGAGTCCATCACCATTCAGTGTCCGTCAAAGGTCAAAGTTTCTATCTATCAATTTCAGTTTCATCACGCTGCAAACTCTTCATGCTGCCACACTTTACGGTCAAAAAACTGTTCGCTTCCCCCCCATCACACACCTGCTGCTCATCACCTGCACCTTACCTATATTACCCAAGTTTTCCAGTTGACCTAAACGGTAATATCCTTATTTGCATTTGCATTTAGTGTGGTCTCGTTACCTGGCTGTCAGGTGGGACAAAGACCTTCCCGAGAGAGGAGAGGAACTCCAGAGCAGCCAGCCGCAGCTGATCTGCACAATTCTGAGACACCACAGTTTCCACGCACAACAAAGCCTGGGACAAACACAAACAAATGTCAGCAGAAGTTTTCTCCATTAAACAGATGTTTAGTGTGAACTGACAGCTTACCTGACAAATGACTTGAGGTTCGATGTTTTTCACTAAAATGGCTGATATTGACAAGAGCAGCTGCAGAGTACACTGGAGCACAGGGTGGGTCTGCACCTGGAAGATGACAGGTGATAGGTATAACAGCCATGCATTTAATCCACACCTCTGTGTGTGTGTGTGTGTGTGTGTGTGTGTGGGTATGTGTGTGTATTTCGGTCTCACCTGGTCTGCACTCATTCGTAACCAGAGCTGTGTGACTATCCTCATTGTAGACAACGTGCACTGCTCCTCAGGAGATGATTGCACCCGAACCACCGCTAGGAGGGATAACAGCACCGTGTTCTGGAGACAGCAGGGATTTTGTAAAATCCAACACTTGTGCTTATTTTCCATTCCAATTTTCCCCACCCTGCTTCCTTGCATTGTTTCCTTTGCCGCATTTAATCATTCTGGCAAGAATTTTACTGATAGCAGCTGAACAACGTGACTGTGAAATACACTGCAACACCCTGACGCACAAGATTGTTTATAGCAAATAATGAAGCTGGAAGAAAGGACATGTCAGTGATGTCAAGACTAAATACAACTCAAGGACATACTTGAAAGTGTCATTTTCTAAAAGCAACACGAGTAACAAATGATCAGATAACCAGCTGCACATGACGTTTTCTGATCTAAATCATCTCTAGACACTGCAAAGGCCGTGTTCTCATTACATCTGAGCTGTAAAGCTTTTGACAAAGTATCAGATGGATTGTATTCTTTCAGACGCTATCTAGGCTTGCAGATTGATAAATCATAAAAGGTAAAGAGAAATACACAATATGAAAAAAAAATGCATAAAAACAATAAACTTATGTTTCAGTGCAAAAAACATCCATGTAACGTCAAAACGATGAGAGTTTTGTCACCTGCAATACTACTACATGAGAAAGTTTTGGCTGTCAGCACTGAGATTTCACAGGCCAATGAAGGAGCAAGGCCATTAATAATCTTATCTGTGCCATCTGTTTCAACCATGAGAACAGGCTTATCTTACTCTTGATATCACTTGTTGTGTTTATTTTTCATCGACCCACTCTCTCTTGAGTGCACAAGGGCAGAAATTATGCGTCGGCCTTGCTCTGATGTTTGTATTGTCCCTTTTATCTCCATAAACAGTCACTACATTTTCCTTGTTGTCTTCAGGGTAAAATGGAGAGTAAATGCACATTAACACTGTTCGCACTGATCTCACAATTCCAGTTATGTTAGTTAGTTAGTTAATTCATTTATTGTCCACAATGTGGAGATTTGTCTTTGGTCTCATAACAAACAACAAGCAGGACAACACAACAACAACAACAACAGCAACAACAGCAACAAACAGCAACACTTACACACAGACATCTTCAGGGCAAAAAGCAGGACAGCAGTGGCAGTTACATTACAACACATCAACGGGACATGGTGTTCAATGCCCCAATTGCGTTAGGAATAAAGGAATTTTTAAAAATATTACGATTAGCCCTTGGCACTTTGTAACGTCTACCAGAGGGGAGAAGTTCAAACTCCCTATTGAGTGGATGAGAGGGATCGTTTGCTATTTTTACAGCTTTTTTACTAAGCACTTCCTCGTACACGCTACTTAAATGTTTCTGTCTTATCCCTATAATTTTTGAGGCAAGGTTTACTATCCTCTGCAGCTTGCTTCTTCCTTTTATGTTTAGGTTACCATACCACATTGCCATATTAAAAGTTAGAATTCCCTCTATCAAGTTCTTATAAACTGTTTCCATAATGTGCTTGCTCACTCTGAAGGAGTTGAGCTTGCGCAGTAGATGGAGACGTTGGTTACAGGTTTTAAAAATATAGTCTGTGTTTTCACTGAAATTTAAATTACAATCAATATATGTACCCAAATATTTGAACTTGTCTACTACCTCTACAATATGTCCCCTAATTATAAGGGGCTGCACAGGGTCCTTTTCATGAAAAACAAGTTCCTGTGTTTTTATTACATTGATCTCTAAGGAACTTTCATCGCACCACTTTTGGAGAGATAACACATGTGCTCTATATACTTCCTCTCCGACTACGTCCCCCTTCTTTAATAAGGCAACCAGGGCCATGTCATCCGCATACTTAAACAAACGAAACTTTTCCAGATCTAATTGGAATTCGTTTGTGTATATGGAAAAAAGTAATGGGGATAAAATAGTGCCCTGCGGGGCGCCAGTGTTCAGTACAATGATGTTGGACCGAGTATTATTAACCAGAACCTGTTGAGGACGGTCACAGAGGAAGTCCCTAACAAGGTGGATAATACCACCGTTTACTCCTATATCGATAAGTCTCTGCAGCAGGATGTGAATCTGCATGCTGTTAAAGGCGGAAGTAAAATCGATAAACAAGGCCCTAGCAAAGTGGGAGGGGGCTTGAAGGTGCTTTGACAGAGTGTGGAACATACTGACAGTTGCGTCATCAGTTCCCCTCTGACTTTTGTAAGCAAACTGGAGATGATCTAATCTGTTGGAAACCAATGCTGTGATTTGTCTACAGATAACTCTCTCAAAACATTTTCCTAAGATAGAGGTAAGTGCAATGGGCCTGAAATCTTTTAATTCAGTAGCTCCAGGTTTTTTAGGGATAGGCACAATATAAGACATTTTCCATAATTTGGGCATTGTTAAAGAATTAAGCAAGTACTGGAATAACTCCAGCACAATACCTTTAAGTTCATGAACATTTTCTTTTAAAACTCTCCCTCTCAGGCCATCTGGCCCCGGGGCCGAGTTGGGCTTAATACTAGACAGGCTGGCTACAATCTCATGTTCATTCAGTGTAATAGGGACATATCCTAAAATGGACCTACACACACTATCACGTTCAGCACTAAAATCATTCTTGTCAAAACGACTGAAAAAGACATTTAGATCATTTGCAAAAGATGGAGAGGGGTGTGACAGGGGGGTACGGTTTTTCTTAGTTTCCCTGCCCATCATCACATTTAAACCTTCCCATGCTTTCTTGGCATTTCCTGAGAAATAATGACGTTCAACTTTATCCTTATATTCTATTTTTGCTTTACTCAGTTTAGATCTTAGTTCACATCTTTTTTCCTTAAGTAACTCAGTATTACCATTTTTAAAAGCACGTTTTTTCTCACGAATACATTCCTTAAGATCGCTAGTCATCCATAAATTGTTATTAGGAAATATTCTAACAGTTTTAGTTCGAGTGATTTTACTTTCATTAAACAATAGATAGGACGTAAAAGTGTCAATTAGTTCATGAGGGGTGTCACATGAGTTAAGAAATAGCCAGTCGGTAGTCTCCAGCTCGCATGTCATCTCCTCCATACAGTTCTCAGTCCAGATCTCAATTTCCTTAGTCACTGTCTTTTCCCGTCTCAGCTTAGCCCTGTAACGTGGAAGTAGATGGACGACATTATGGTCAGACTTCCCCAAGGCAGGCCTACAGATGGATTTATAGGCGTCTGGTATGTTGCCATAGCACTTATCCAGGGTACGTGCCAGGCGGGTGGGACAGTCCACGTATTGATGTAAAGTGGGTAGATGATCGGACAGGTCACAGGAGTTAAAGTCCCCGAGTAACAGGACGGGTTGGTCAACTGCACGGGACAGGGCGGTGTTATAGCTCTCGGCTATCCTGGCTGCAGCTCCCATGAAGTCCGGCCCAGGTACATAGGCCAATATGATTGTAATCTGGCCAAACTCCCTCGGGAGGTAAAAGGGGCGAAATGAGACAACCAGGATTTCATAGTCATGTGTGCACACACGTTCCCGGACGGTGTACTGGGTAGCCCAGCGTGTGTCCATGTAGACACACAAACCACCGCCAATAGATTTCCGTGACGAATTAATGTCTCTGTCAGCCCGAATAATTGTGTAACCCGGCAGGTTGGGGTCTGACATCTCCTCTTTCAACCAGCTTTCCGTGACACAGATGAGGTTACTCTGTCGGAACTCATTATCATAGTGAACTTTAGCGATCAGTTCATCCATCTTGTTGCTCAAAGAGCGAACATTAGAAAAAGTTATTACCGGTAGAGGATGTCTGCTGCCGCGCCTCCTTAGTCTTTCTCTCACACCACCTCTGGATCCTCTTTTCTTTATTTTATTTCCTTTTCGCGTTGCGATGTTTTTGAGTTGCGGATACTTGACCAGCAGCTCCAGACCAGAGTCCTCCGGCTTGATTAAGTGCCTGAGTGACAACAGCTGGTCCCGCGTGTAGGTGAGGATGCCGGCTTTTCCATATAAACTCCATACTTCGGCGATTAAACTACCGAGAAGGCACACAGCCAGCCAAAGTAATATACCGGCGCTGAACTTCATTTTGCCACAAAGAGAATGCGGGCTTGATCACTTAAAACAACAAAAAACATAAAAATGACAGGAGACGAGACAGACAGGTGAGACACTGGGTCAGCAGCAGAGCCGTGCTGCAGAGCCGCGCCCCCGATGCACCTATATAAGTAATCATGAGATCTTTTCCACTTCATCACTTGGAAATTTTGGGATTGCTTACCGTGTCTTAACTTAAACACAAAGCAGACATTAACTCACCACTCATTCATACTGGGTGAAGGTAGAAATAATTACTCAACTAATGGTTTCTTTAATTCAATGTAGGAGGAAACTTTTCTTACATGCCTCCAGTGAACGAAGATTCCAAAAACAATTCTTGATAAATGACATCAAAACAGATGATTTGATACAGTTTTGCTGTTAACTGCAGACCCCTATGACTTCAATTCATAAAGAATTTTCTGTTTTATGATTCTTTGTTTACCGAGAACAGTTTTCTTCACGAATTCAAGGTAATACAAGGTGAGTAGCTGATATACAAATGGTCATTTTGTGGGTGAAGTATTTCTTTAAGATTAAACCCACGCTACACCCCATATCTAAGATTGTCCTCACCACTTTGTCCACTTGACCCAGTTTGTACCCTCCATTCTGCCAGTCGGTCAGAGCTTTCTGAGTAAGGCTGATAATGTCTGTCTCTACACCACGACGGGCATCATGTGACAGAGCTCTGAGGAGAACATGTCGCCACACTGCAAGGTTTTCCACATCAGAGGGGGGGAAACGCGCCACCAGCTCCATCTAGAAAAACAAAACAATGATATCAATGTTATGATCTTGCAAATGTCAATGTGTTTTTTTTGTTGTTGTTGTTTTTTTAAATATACAGAGACAATCAACAAGCGTCATCCAAAACCTGGGCTGAACTGCACTCTAGACCGGTGGTTTTCAAGGAAACTATGTTTTTATAAGTCTATAATAACATAAAAATAAGAATTCCTTATGTTTTTGCTACCTTAGAATGAGCCGTCTACATCTACATTCAAAGTGGATCCTCTTCCATGGAGTCTACCATGTTGCTCTACAGTAGCCAAGAAGAGACAAACTAAAACACTGGCTCTAGATAGGGCCATTCGCATTTTCACTTTGGCCACCATAGTTCTCCTACACACTTGGCACACAGAAGTCGCAGTTCTGCAACCTCACCGCTAGATGCCACTAAATCCTTCACACTAGGCTTTTAGAGGAGTAAACCTGAGTAAACGTGGAGAAACTTCACAATGCAGGTAATGCTGTGCAGGGCGTGAGGGGTCACTAAATGGTTTGATGAGCATAAAAATGATCATGAATCGTATGATCTGGTCTTGCTGTCACTAGATGTCAATCTAGCTGAATACCATCTACTTTGTTGATTCCTCATGTTACCTACATGTATATGAAATATAAAAAATCTCTGTATGTATATCAAATATATTGTCGTATTTTAAAGTTGTGTGATGAATACTCTGCCTCTAAATGTTTAAGGCCACAACAAGACAAAGCAACTTTTTAAACCGCTTTAATTTTGGAACTTGTGAAATGAAAGGTTTAAGACACGATGTACCCCACACTGATGCTTTCACAAGTCAATTATGAGTCTCTCTGTATTAAAGGACAGCCAACTTTTATGGCAAACAGAGTGATATTCAAAATATGCACTTTTTCTCACTTGCACTTTATGTATGTTATGTGTTATGAAGGTTCATTAGTACAGTTTTGTATTTCTCTGTAATGTAGCACAGTGTTAACAATGTTACCGATACTATTCTTTCTCAGGCCTTGAACTCAAACCATTGTGTTGCCCCGCCCAAAATATAATTTAATAATCAAATTAATATTATAAACATGTAGTCAACTAATGGCCTTAAATGACGACTATTGGTCAACTGAGAAAGACAGCCTTAATAACTATTAGATGTCAGTCAAAAACTTGGAATACAAAGTTTAGATATTTTCCATTGTTTAAGTCACTCTTCCAATGTCTTCTCCATCTTTTATCTTATTTGGCCTTTCCATGTTCACATACATTTACTGTACTGTCAATATGGTGGTATTAACAGTGTGCACTCTGTTTTGGGGTGAATTTTAATTACAAAACTGGTTATGATTATTAACAATAATTAATAAACAAATAGATGTGACTTGACACTCTAAATTAATTTGTGAGTTCATAAAAATCTAATTTCATGTTCCCAGCATTACTGACCTGGTGGTTCGGTGTCATGAGGAAAACCATGCGTCTGAGCAGCAGGCCCAGGTGGACCGACTGGTAACACTCAGTGGTGCAGGCTTTCACCTGGGGGTGAAACGGGAGAAGCAGAGAGGAGGTGAGGAACGGCGTGAGTGTCAGTGTGAAGGCTCCGGAGGAGTCAAAATCACCAGGGCATCAGGGCAGAGGAAAGGTCAAGAACTGAAGGAGGGGGACGTGTATGGAAACGAGCGGGATCCAGCTTAATCTGATGACGTAATGACGTAAGGTTATGAAAAAGTGTCCCCGAGGTCCAACAACACCAATTGTCACCTCTGCTGGGGTGCCACAGAAAACAGGAAAGACTCCATGCTAATCCATAACCCTACAGAGAGATTAAGGGGATTTAGAGTTATTTCAGAAAGTGTTGAGGAAGAGGTCACAGACATGAAGAAACATCCGTGACCTTGTGGTGTCAAGATGGTGAGAGCCAAGATTCTAGGGAGCCTGTAGACTGTCTGGAAAATATAACAAGTCAACAATATAAAGGTCTCCAGAGCATCTTTATAATTCTTGTCTGAGAAGCGCGATATTGGATTTTTTGTCGCTATCTGATATGCCGACACTTAACAGCTCATTTGACTGATACCGATATCGATATATCCACTTTTTTCCTCACCAAATTTTAGTAATTATGAAGTCTCTTATGTAATTGAATTAACATCATAATATGCATGCACACTCTTATCGTGATGGCCAACCAGCAGATGGAGACATGAAATACAATGATTTTCAATGTATGTAATATTTATTAATGTGCAACTTAAGAAAAAGCATGTTGGCCGATTCTGATAGTTCATTTTAAAGCCAATATTGGCAGATACTGTTGACGTGCATCCCGACTGTATTGTGTGTTTTCCTGGTCTCTACCCACCAGTTGAGCAACGAGGAGGACATGATGTAGACAAAGTTCTGCTGTCCCATACCTGTCAGCAGAGAAGATGAAATCAGCGCCAGATTTAATACAGTGCAGAAAAAAATGCGTTAAAAATGCTTATAAGACTTTGGTGAAACAGTTGCTGTAATAAGTCTAAAGGTGAAATGTAGGGTTTGTTATATACTGTAGCATGACACAGTGTGCCCAAGAGTATGCCCCAATCAAAATACAGCCACACAGTGGACACTTTTTTATTTATTGCTACTGATACACGTGAACACTCTCACCGTGCTGTAAAGCACCACACATCTGTTGCCAGTAGAGCGGTCTGAGTATCAGCCTGCAGCACAGCATCGACCAAACAATGCTCCTTGGAAAGAGATAAAGGAGAGGGGAATTCACAAAGACAGCAGGAGGATGTGAATGAAAGAAAACGCAGGACACAGAAAAAAATAAGGTATCACAAACTTCAACACAAATAGTAAAAACGAAAGTGAAAGAATAACTTGCGTTGAATGACAGGAAATCCTTTTACTAACACACAACACAGCTAGAAAAAAATGTGAATAGATATGCAAATTAAACAAATGACTCAAAAAGTTTAAATAATACTTAATTTTTGATAAAGACGTTTACTTCAACATTTGAGAGCTAAAAATAACAAAATCAAATAATGGACAGAATTTATTTTTAATATGACCATATAACAAATGTGCTAGACACACATCTCTAAAACTAGTTTAGAATTTGGTGGATTATTTCATGGTTCAACTTTTTTTTTTATTAACATTCACCCTAATAGTAAATAAAAACAAACATACCATAACATACTTAAGGTCAAGCCCATCAAATAATGATAAAATACAGTCTATGAATACTAATTACGGTTGGGTAATATGACAGAATATACTGTGCAATGGTACCAGTACAGATTTGGCAATACTGTTGCTAATGCAGAGACTATTTGGAGCAGGTTATATAGTGAATCAAGGCTGGACTCTTGCAAGATTTTGTGATTCTTGCAAATCCAGCTGCCTTGCAAGTTGATTTGGGCAGACACGGAGGAAGAGAATGAAGTTGTAAATACAGAAACCTGTAACACTCTTAGGAATCCCAAACCTTCCATTTTTAAAAGAATTTTTCTGTTTTCAGCCCTTTGCAAATTTCCCCACGGTGGGCCGATTAAAGGATTATCAATATTGGCCAACAATACCTTCCAACATATCAGTAGGGCTGTACTTAAAACACCTTTTATATTAGTAAAGTAACCCAAAGTGATAAAGTCAAACTCGTGGCAAGCATCCATTTACAGATGGGTTTAAGGTCAGGTCAGGTCTAAGTGAGACTCAGGACAAAATGAATGAAGACAAATCCTGGCAACCTATCATATCCCTGCTGAGAGAAAGTCCACCCCAATTGTTGCCAAGCACCACACCCGCAAGAAATCCTGTTCATATCACATCAAACGTTCTTGATTATCTGCAAGAAAGCTTGCCAATCCTCTGGCCAATTAAATTTCTGCAGGTTCTGCCAACAGCCCATGTACTGGAAAAAAATTAGAGTAGCTGGGTCGTATCTACTACTACCACCACTACTATTACTCCATCTACTACCACTACCACTACTACTATGAAAAATCAGGGTATCTGCAGGTTTCAGTAAGTTAAATGTAAGACTTTTTAAGACCTTTTTAACGCCACCTTGAATGGAATTTAAGACCGAAAAAACTATAAATATAAGCGATGGTTGGGGGATCCCGCTGTACTATAACCAGTGCTTAATTTGTAAAATTAGAAGTGGGGGAACACTTTTTTAAGCGGCACCAGAGCCGCTTCACTGCGCAACTCCTAATGGAATCTAGTGTTGTCACGGTACCAAAATTGGGACCCA
>NC_065515.1:24724520-24735557 GCF_006386435.1 Epinephelus moara
AAAAGAAATAAAGTCAGATTAAATATTCCTTCCGCAACAATTTTAAGACCTTTGAGTAATGAATTTAAGACCAATCTGAGACATTTCTAATGAATTTAAGACATTTTCAGGCCTTACTTTTAGATACATGAATTTAAGACTTTTTAAGACTTTTCAAGGATCCGCGGATACCCTGATATGCACAGAGTTTTCTCCTGAGGTTTGATAAGAAGACACAATGGCCGTGAAAAAACTGTTTTGACTTTGAATTTCCTTTTTTCTTTGGCTGGGATCTTTGAGGAAATTTATTCTCTGCACAACAGAGGTCCAAAAGCAAGCAATGTGCGTGTTGCTTTCTACTTATAAAAACAAACTGTCAGGACAGAAGATGCCATGACATAAAAAACAACTTTTGATTTCTGATTCTGTTATTTCAAACTAAATCTCCATTCCTTATCTCTGCTTTAAAATACTTATTTTTTGGAGGGGCAGACATGTTGCCTGAATCAAAACATATATAATGAAACAAACTTATAAGCACGTCTGTCTATACATGTTTGTCAACAAACGTTATTAACATAACAGTGTCAAATGACTTCCACAAATGCTGCTTATGATACAATGTATGTAGTCATGTGTGTAGACCTCACCAGCACAGGGAAGTACACTGCGGGAAGCGCAGCCACACTGGCACAGAGCTGCACGCAGATGTGGTTGTGTAGAGTGACCTGGACCTGTGCCTGACCCTTCATCATCACCCCTGGCAACAGCACTGGCATCCGACGCTCGGTACAGCATCGCCTGAAACTAGTGAACAAGGCCTGGTAGAGAGGAAGTCTGGAAACAGAAGGAATGGGGAAAAAACATGAGCATTTTAGACATACGTTTGTCAACAAATTAGCTTAAATACACAACTGAATGGTATAATCTCTTCCAGGAGTGCTGAGTGATACTTCAAAGTCTACTTCATGTATGTCAATATTTAACTCTTCAGTCCTTAAAGTCTAATGTGCTTTTTATTTATTTATTACCTGGGTGTGTCCTCCGAAAACTGGCTGCTTGTGTACCAAAGTCGCAGCACCTCCTCTGGTTGGGAGGTCAGCTGACCCAGGATGCTCATCAGCAGAAGACACTGAGGAAGCTCATGTTCAGGACTTAACCCTGCACACAAACAAGACAAGGGTCATTCCAGGATTTTATGTTGTATTTTTTTGTGGCACAAATGTCAGTCAGCAACTAGAAACATGATGCCAACAGTCTTTTGAGTAAAAGCATTAGGTCAACATTTCCCAAAGATGCAAAAAGTCCTAAATATACTAGTTGTCCAAGGAAGTACAGGATTAGCGAGTCAGCAACCATGTGTCCTGAGGGTTCCTTTACATTGCATATGCTAATACATGAGACTCCTGTGTCCAACTGCATACTATACATTATATAAGTGATGGACTGGTATCGGCGCATACGCTGATTTCATTCACTGTGTCGGACAGGAGAAGTGGGATTGATGCAATACTTCAATATACAGTACCAGCGTTGATGAGTTTTAAGTGACTAGTATGCTAACAATGGGAACGACATGACAACATGAATTATAGATTACACTGTCAGCATTAAAAGTGTATCAAACATGTCTCTACTAAAAAGGAAAACAGAAAAGCATTTATCAACCTTGCAATAGTCAGTACGTTTACATGCGCGCAGTAGTCGACCTAAGCTCATAGCTCTGCTAATCAGTCAAGTCGGACTTCTCGTCTTGTCTGAGTATACATGCAGAAGAGAAAATTGAATTTCTGACCAAGTACGTCTGACTCCGCCTCGAAAGGCGGCGCTGTGTCCTTTTAAATATAGTGCGCATTGAACTAGTTCCTGTTGACGCGAAGAGGAAGCTAACGACGAATGAAGATGGTGGAGCATGAATGTAGTTTCCTCGTCCGTCCAGAAGTGCGTCTTCTGCTTCTTGGTCGCCATGGTGTTTGTTTGTCTGTTTTTCTGGGGGTTACTACGCTGCTGTATACTGAACTGCTGCTACGTCATCTCCTTCTTTTTCCGGGTGAAAGCCCGCAAAAGAAAAAGTGGTGCATGCGCAGAACGCAGAGTCCGACTCCACTAAGTGGATACATCCAGCAATAGTTCATTTTCAATCAAATTATCTATGTGTGTTTGTCGAGCTACGGATAGTCCAATTTTAGTCGGACTAATCTGTTTACATGCATTTAAAAGTCCAGTTTCAGTCGGACCAAGCCAATAATTCGATTTTCTCAAGCTGCATGTAAACGTACTGAGTATCTAGGAGAAAGAGGAAAGTGAGGACAAGCTTTAACTCACGCAGGTCCTGCTGGAGAACAACTTCAGCAAAGGCTTTTAAAGGCAACAGCTGTAGCAGAAGGGCATCCATGGGAACCAGAGCTGCTGCATTCAGCTCCTCGGACAGAGCCGAGGGCAGTGTCGGAGCACACAAGCTGGGAGGGAACTTACTGAAAGACATCAAAATGTACATTTACGCACGACTCAATGACTGACAACTCAAAGGATAAATTGTAGTCTGAATTTGCTTTGTAAAACTGCCCATACCTGACGACTTGGAGGTAGAGTTTGTGAAAGCAGCTACAATACTTTGTTAGAAAACATTTGAATTCCTGTTCAAAGGATAAAGAATATTGGGATATCAGTTTAGCTGCTCTGTATTCTATGGTAAAGAAAAATTCAACAGACATAGAGATGGCACAATTTTTAGAGTAAAGACAGGGTCAAAGAGATCCACATTTCCCAGTACCTTTATGTAATGAACCAAAGTGTTGGCAAAAAATCTGCACATCTTTGCAGTTTTCTGGAACAGCTTGTATTCTGGGCTTTGTGTTGCCTCCTTTAAAAAAGGGACAACACAGCATTAACAAAAAAGGGGGCAAAGATCATGTCTACTCTGATAAACCTTGTGTCACTTTCTTTCCTGAGAACACAGGGGTATAGTGCAAGACAAAATCCAAACACAAATATACACCAATGTGCTGACTCTCGTTGATAACAGGACTGTACTATAATCGGGCTACACCATTTACATTTTTTTACATTGAGCTTACACTGATTCTCTAGTAAACAAAAAATACAGCTAAGGAGCAATGAGTTCATACTTTTTAATCTAAATTGTTTATAAACTTTGAAGGAAGTCAAGAGGAACAATAAATACTCATTCAATAGTCAATTCAATATAAAAAGCTGCTAAAAAGGTATAAATAATATTTGTTCTTTATTTAACTACCAATCAGTTTTCTTACCTGCAGACCAGCATTTTTAATCTGTTCAGCCAGCTCCACACAGTTGTGGAAGGAGGTCAACAAGTTATCACACAGGCTGTTGCTGATGTCACCGTGATGTAGATGTTCCTCCACCAGTGCATGGTACTTCAAACTCTGTCTGAACATAAGTGGCCAAATTAAATATTAAATTTATCCAACTCCTTTAACAAAATGATTCATCTAATATGACAAAAAATGTGAAATTAATTAAAAATATAAATGTCAACATGAGTGTCTGCTGTACTGACTTGATGAGGAATTTCCATGTGTTAGCATGCAGTGCTATGTCCAGGTTGGAGATAATAGAGCAGATATCGAGCAGGTTGTGAATCACTGAGGAAGATGAAAAATTACTTGCATTGAAGGTATACAAATACAATAATAATAATAATAATAAACTTTATCTATATAGCACCTTTCATATAAGAAATGCAGCACAAAGTGCTTTACAATAAGGGCAGGATACGCACTGAGTGCTCCACATGAAAATAGACACAGTGAACATAAAACAGAACTGATTCATAAAATCATAGAATTGTAAAACTATAAATCATAAAGTAAGATTTTAAAGCGTTGCAGCAGCGTGAAGTGTAAAAACAAAGTAAAAGCCCAAAAAGAAAGCATTTTAGGCCTGTAACAGGAAGTCAGAGCTGGTTAAAGTCTAAAGTGAACAGATATGTCTTTAACTTTCTTTTAAATCCCAGATCTTCTTTGGCTGTTGCTGGGAACCTCCAATAAACCAGCAGCAGAAGATCGCAGTGTTCTTGGAGGAAAGTAATTAACAAGGGAGTTAGCACTGCTTGGTCCCAGCCCATGTAGGGCTTTGTATACAAGGAGGAGGACCATAAAATCAATTCTAAATGTAACAGGAAGTCAGTGCAGAGCAGCTAGGACTGGCCTGATGTGCTCTCTCCTCTTGGTTCTGGTTAGTAGCCGAGCTGCAGAGTTTTGAATGAGCTGAAGTCTCTCAGTGGTGAATGACAGAAGGGCTTAATTACAAAGGGCGTGGCAGTGGCAAACAGACAGAAACACACAGAAATATACACACCTGTTACGATGTCAGAGACCTCTTCCTCTGAGGCACTGCTGTCCAGGGAGATCCCGTCCAGCAGCTCCAACAGACCCTTCTGAAGGGAGTAGGCCTCCTTGAAGAGTCCCTGCAGCAGATCAGCCACCAGGGACAATCGGCCACAGTAAACTACTTCACTCTCCTGAAGACAAAATGCAGAATACAATTAAACTTACTATTTTCATCTCTCCTTGGGCAATGGATTTTTTGTTCCCTTGCATCCAGGGCAGGAATTAATTTGGCCTTGTGCCCTTGAAAAAAATATCTGCCCTAAAGCCACAGTGGCCTTGATGCCCCGCCCGCACTGCCCCAGGTGATTTTGCAGTTTTCTCCTCTGCCTCTTTCCTGTCAACACGGCTTTGACACCTGCATCTTTTGAGGAAAAAATGTGTCTTTTGATGACATTCTGGATTCTTATTGGGCAACATCAAATGAGACGATGCGTACATCACCAGTGGTGGGTTTGACTCGAGCCTGGCATGAACCGCTCGGACGGGCTATAACGACAGTTTGACACCAATCTATCACCGGCCAACCAGGAGACTTCATCAAACGCCCGGGCAGGGATCGGTACCGAGACCCAGTAATAAACAACCCAAGGCAAATTTAATCAAGACCGTAATAATAGTAAGCTCCGCCATTATCGGCGTTACTTTTTAAAGTTTCACACACACACACACACACACACAAGACTGGAGTCAGACATCAGCAGAGAGGCTGCGGTGCAGATGAGGAGAATATAACTTCAAGATCACTCTAGTTAACAACAGCTACACTTGTTACTGTAAATAAGTGCAATAAAACCTCTGCCAGCCAAGCCAATACTTTATCAATACATGTGATCAGCATGTAGAAATCCATATTTCAACCCGCTCTGTCGTTGAAATAGGATTCTCTCATTCACCGCTATTATGATTTACGATCGCGCTCGACACAAGCATATCGCGCTTGCAGTGCTAACAGCAAAGTGTTAAAGACAAACTAAAATTAAAGCTGTCTGTATGTAGGCTAACACTATCTGAAGATGCACCTGAGGCAGCGACCTGCAGACAGTGAGTGTCCTCAGTAGAGGAGGGACAGAGAGCAGGATGAATGACTGATACTGATGTTTGTCTTCATGCTGAGATAACGTGACTTTCTTCACTCAGTACTGTGATGTCAGGAGGAATATTTATATTCCAGTGAGATATTATTGGGTTTTAAATAGTGACTTTGTTGTTGTAAACATGACTGTTGCTGCCATGGACTTTATAAAACTATATCCTGTGTAACTGACCTATAAGGAAAACGCCAGGAGGTGAGGTGTGTGCATGTGTGTGTGTGTGTGTGTGTGTGTGTGTGTGTGGAGGAGAGGAGAGAGGGAGATGCTGGTAGTGAGATAGTGTGTGTTATTAGATACTGTTAATGTTACTTATTATGCTTCTGTGCATTGACAGCTCTTTTTTAGTCTGTTTCTGCATCATGTTGAGGAGGGCCATGCCTGTATATATATAAATATATATATGTATGCCAAAAAAAAAAAAAAAAAGTTGCTCGCTGCTAAAAATGTGGCCCATCAATGTTATCTGGTTTTGAAATGCGGCCCAGTTTAAAGTAATTGAATAGCCCTGCTGTAGTTTGTTTGTTTGTTAGCTATCTAACAACACATCAAAAATAATTGTAAGCGAGTCTTGTTCAGTGAATCAGTTTATCATGTACACTCAAAAATATTTAGGCCTAATATTTAAGATTGTTTGCTTATAAATACATAAACCTGGTTGTTCTATATTCAAAACACATTGGGTTTATTAGTGCTATTAAATAAATCACATTATTACTTATTATAGTCATTACTTGAGCTTGTTTTATTTATTCATTTCACAGATAGTTATACATTCTTAGTCCTTAAATTAAATTAATTATGGACGTGGAAATCATTGTTTTATTTTATGGCCTTGCTGCCCTGGCCTTTGGCCTCTGTGCCCTCACTACACGAAAGGCCAAATGCCCCTAAAATGACGAAATTCCAGGCCTGCTTGCATCCCTATGTATTCATGTTTCATACAGCGAAAATATGCTTATCACTGCAGGTTCCGGCTAATGACATCCTCTTGAGCTGTTGACACCTCAGATAATACTAAAAGGCTATAATAACAAGAAACAGGAAAACAAGGGAAAAAAAGCTACTGATTTGCTCCAGGTACCTTTGTACTGCAAATGCTATTTTTAAAATCCAGTGTCACCTGAACTTTGGAAATACTGACTTATTTTTTAATCCAATTTTCACCCATTTTTAAACACTTAAAAATAAACACTGATAAATTCCCATTTTTTGTTTCACAAAGAAACTGAAAATAATGAGCTGTAGGTATAAATAAATCCCCCACTACTTAGTGTTAGATGTGAGTTTGCTGTGTATTTTGTTAGTAAAACAATTCATGCACTTATTCACAAAATTTAAACCACTCATTTTAGGCATTTTCTGTGCATAATGATAACGTAGTTATCTTTGCAATTCCATCTTAGTAACAATAACATGATTATTTTATAAATAACAATGTGAAAAATACTTTCACTTTAGATTTCACAGTCATTGCTGAAGTTAACAGACTAACCCTGCAGTGCTGAAAGGTTTCCCTCAGGACTTTCAGGATACAAGTTGGTAATGAACGGATGGCATCTAAGTCGGGGGCTTCCTCAAATTTGCCAATGTGACGCACGCAAGTGGACAATGCATCAATTATCTGCATCATTGCCTGAAACAGAAAGAAAGATCTTGTGAAAATGTAGGTCAGGAATGAAACGAGAACAATGTTTTGTAGAAAATACATATCAGGTTGTGAGGTACTAACTGAACCATTTTTAAATACACAGCTTTGTGATGTAAAAACTAAGTCAGTAAAGACAACAGTACCTGCAGAATGTTCCTTAGTAAGGCACACAGTTCAGTGTTTTGACTGGACAGCCCTCCAACCTGGTCCAAGATTTCTTTCATCATGCTGTCAAACATTGTCACCGCCTGCAGACATTTGTGACACACAAGGACAGAAATTTTCACACAGACAAATCAATACACGTTTAGGGGAAGATATGAATAAACCAGTAATTCACAAAAATTCTATCAACAAATAATACAATCATAAGAGATCCTTCACAAGGCAAAGACTAGGTGTGACTAATTTTGCAGAAATCCCACTGTCTAATCTAAAACAGATTCAGGGTCTAGAAGAAGAAGGAGATACACTTCATTAATCCTCGAGGGGAATTTAAATTTTTTTTCTCTCTGTTGTCATACACACACAGGCCCATGCACAAACAAGACCAATACACGCATTAAATGGAGAGATGTCAGAGCAAGGGGCTGCCTTGGACAGGCGCCCCAAGCAGTTGAGGGTTCAGCGCCTTGCCTAAGGGTACAGTGGCAGTGCCCAGGAGGCAAACTGGCACCTCTCCAGCTACCAGTCTACGCTGGGACGTGTGATCCTCTGGTTCCCAAGCCAAGTCCCTATGGACTGAGCTACACTTTCAGAAAAAGTGAAATCTAAAATTGACCTTGCAATGTCATATGAGCTGTTTAGGTCCTAAAGACAGCATGCCTACATTATTATTATTTATTTTTTTTACCTTTGGTAAGATCTTGGAGAAGCACTCATCTTCCAGTTCAGACAAACCAATATGAGGGAGGAACATGTCTGTAATGATCTTCAGTATACCTGGAGATCATAGGGGATGCTATGTTTTAAAGACAGTTCATACAAAGTGAGCAGTCTGTAATTACAAATGGAGTAATGAAGAAACTTACGTATATGATCATCCCAGCTCTCAGAGTTATTATGTAAAGAGTGCAAACAGTCAAGGAAAAGCACAACATCCCATTAAATTAATTTCCAATGTATAATTATGCCAAATATCAAGATTGCAAACGAAAATGATGACATAAAAGTGTCAGCAAAACACAAACTTGTGCCCAGCATCACCCAGAAAATACTTAACATTTACCAAATATTATCATCTTGAAAGGGCTTTATGATTTTGGTGTTCAGTATAAATCATAAGAACAGGCATACTGTCTCCACCACATTAAAAAGTTAACAAATAACACGCATTTTAAACTATAGACCTAATCCCAAATATTGTATTTTCCCCCACGCTTTGTGCTTTCTAAAACTTTATAAGTCCTGTATAACACTGGACCCTCCTTACATAAATTATTTGCGTGATGCTATGAATCATGTTACAAGAATAAACCTGAGTTTGAGAGGATATGGTGAGTTTGGGCAGGACAGACTTGAGCTTCTGGCGACAGGTTTCCTGACTCCACTGCACCACCTCGTCCAGGAGAGAAGTGTTGGTCTGGGACATGATGACAACAGTCACCGGGGGAGCTCAGGACCACTGTCCGAATAACACAAGGTTACACAACAATGTCACCGAGTGAGTCACAAGTGACTCAATTAAGTACGATAGCTTTATCTGTATTTTCGTACATAAGCCGATGTTATTATGGAATTCGCTTCCTGTTTAGACTGGAGAGAACACAGACTAACGTTAGCTTGTGTGTTTGCTAGGGTATGTTATGCTAACGGTAACATTTAACGTTAGCATGACGGCTGAAGTTAACTTGTAAACACGTAAAACTTCTTACCATAAATCATAAACTGTATCTTCTGACCAGAAACATTAAGTCACAACGACGTGTTTGTTTCTCTCGACGTCGCCATTACATTTTGTTAACAGCTAAATTGCGTAACCCACACAGTGAGGAAAACGAAGACAGACCGCGCGCCGTTGTTTGAATCGGATGTGACGTAGTAAGCAAACGGCTCATCTACCCTCACTCTGATTGGTTGAAATGTTACACTGCAAAGTTTTCAACCAATAGGAGAACTCAATAACTGCAAAGCGCTGAAAATAGCAACTATCACTGTAAAGCGACGGGGGAGCAAATTAAAGGTGAAATACAAATAAATACATATTTTCTGTATGAAGTAAAGACTTAAATAGACATCTGTGAATAAAATAAATACAAAGTCATTCATATGTTTCAGACATTTTTCATTTACCTGTGGAAAAGATTATTTTATTGTCACATGTGCCCCATTTAATAAACGTATTGTATGATTCAAATTTAACAGAGTTTGAAAATATTTGTGCTTAATTAATAATTATATGAAGAGGGGCATCAACAATGAGACCTTCATGAGGATTAACTATACAAAGCAAGAAAGATAAGTATATAATACTGATATTGTGGTTATTTATTGTAATCCAAATAATGATTTCTGTTGAATCCTGATCTTGGCGGGCTGGAGTCTATCTGACACTGAGCAGGAGGCGGGGTACACCCTGGACAGGTCACCAGACTATCACAGGGGTAACACATAGAGACAGACCACCAGTCATGTCACAATCACACCTACGGCCAATTTAGAGTCACCAATTGACCTGCATGTCTGTGGGAGGAAGTACCCTGAGTAAATTTAAGCTGACACGGGGACAACATGCAAACTCCACACAGAAGGGCCCCATCCTGGGTTCAAACCAGTGACCCTCTGGCTGTGAGGTGACACTGCTAACCACTGCATCACCATGCCGCCCATAATGATGACAGATGATTTGGTTTTTACATATCAAGCTTACATAGTCAACTATGGCAGCTGAGTTGTCTTTAGGATACATAAAGTCCTGTATCTTTACAGGTTTTGGTTCTGTCTCTTCAACAAGCAGTTTATATCCTCCCAAAGTGTACAAAATGAATAACTTAAGTTGACGCCTACAAGGGCCGTGCAGGTGGGTGGGTAAAAATGTTTTTCTTTAGATTGTATATAAAAAAGTTCAGAGACTGATGATACCCTTAGGGATCTGGAATTTCTGCTGGCTCGGATCTAACTACTCCATTAAATCAGTGTCTGGTGAGCTATTGTTTCACGGATATGATCTTGAGCATTGAAGCAAACCAGCACGCTTTGGGCTGCACCTTTGTTTCCCGACAGCCTTAGGTGTTAGCAACCGCCGCTGCAGGAAGAGGCTGACTTCTTGTTTAGGAAATGGGACTTCACATTGATGCTTATCTCTGTTCACATACAGTTTATTGGGAAACTGCCTGCTGTGTACTTACACTTGGAAAGACATACCAGAATATACATTTTCCCCACTGAATTAGGTTAAACAAGGCAGCTTGATCAACCAGATTCTGAAGTTTATGTTGAGACTTATAAGTTACTATAGTGTCAACATTAAAAAAAAATCCTATATCATTTAAATTCCCTTAAAGTACAAGATGATGGAAAGCATTTTTCGGATTTTTTATTGCTCCCCTACAAATCAATTTTCACTTACCATGTCCACTTCAACACTGACACAGTCTATGGGGTGCCGTTTGTAAAGTGGCTCACGCTGAAAATAGCATCAACATTTTGCCACATTTAGCTTCAAACAATGTTTAAAAAAGTGTTGGGAATTTTTTAATGTCACCTTTTACCACATTTATAGCAATATTTGTTAACTTAGAAATATATTAAATAGTTAAATCTAAATATTAAATGTGGCACCTAAATGTTAAATCTAAATATTAAATCTAAATATTAAATCTAAATCTGATCTAAATATTAAATCTAAATCTAAATATTAAATCTAAATGCTAAATCTAAATCTAAATCTAAATATTAAATCTAAATCTAAATCTAAATCTAAAATTTAAATCTTAAACTAAAAGTG
>NC_065515.1:24736995-24740454 GCF_006386435.1 Epinephelus moara
TTAACTATTTAATATATTTCTAAGTTAACAAATATTGCTGTAAATGTGGTAAAAGGTGACATTAAAAAATTCCCAACACTTTTTTAAACATTGTTTGAAGCTAAATGTGGCAAAATGTTGATGTTATTTTCAGTGTGAGCCACTTTACAAACGGCACCCCGTACACAGTCTGCAGGTGTATGTCTTTTCCAATTGTACATGTAATTCAATCATAAGAAGCTATGGATGTATTTGTTGTAAGACAGAGTTGAAAGAAACTCAAGGGTAAAGTTAATCTATCACCCCAAAAGCTCCTCAATAAATTGGACAGATTTACATTTTACAATGTGTACAGAGTACATATATGTAAATACTTCAAAAGCAATTTCCAGAGCAATATATAGGGTATCTTGGAATAAAATTAAGAGCATGTTATTCTGTGGATTATATTCTGTAAAATGGTAAAGGCTATGACAAAGGCCTCCGGATAAATAACAGAATTTGACCCTTTAACCATTACGTGACTAAACAGACTGATTACAGTTTCGTCATAAGTCTAATGATTCGCGTGAAATCTCATTAAGGTCTTACTGTAACTAGCATTTTCCAAGAAGAGGGTTGTGTCTAACAGAATTTAAGACTTCTCCCTCCTGTGCTGACCTCCCTGTGTGTAGATAATGGACAGGTTATCAGTTTATAGGAAACTGGCTCCAGACTCAGGATGGAAACAGGACAAAGGTGCCTTTTTGTTTTTCTTTTTTTGAGGTCACAGGAGCAGAAGGTATTGAGAATTGGTGTCTAAGTTAAGTCTCCTGATGAGGGTCAATGTGAGTGGAGCTCTCCTTTGGGGAGTCAAAAGCAGCTAATTGTGTTCATATAGTCAGCAGAGGTACATGCCACTCTTCCTCTGAATGTTTCTATTACAACCCACCAGATTCATGGTGAGTCACAGGCAAAAAAAGAAAGCAATGGTAAGAATGCGCTTCACTGCTGGAATACAGTATGTACCTTTACAGACCCACTCACCTCCTGTGGGAAAACCCCAGAGGAAAGGATGCAGACTCTTGTTCATATGGAAGTGAAATCCATGGGAATAGAGATATGTTGTGGTTAATACTACCTATCACATAGGTTTACAACATCAAATAAAAGACAAAAGTATCAAAACAGAAAATCAGTCTCCCCTTTTTAAAGCCATCTGAACAGTAGGCATCAACAACACAGATTAGAACTTTGTCTTTTTGATTTCTGTCTTAGGATGGATCACAAAGAGTGATCAAAGTGTCAAACATTTCAGGAATACCCATGAACAGATGCTCAATCAGTCCACCACAGACTAAAATACTTACTATACAATTTTGTACAACATCATGGTCCCCAGAGGATGAATCCTTCGGTGATCCCCTGACTTTTCTCTGATACTAACAAGGAGTCACTTGTCCTGTGAAATATCTCAACACTAGCCTACCTTCCACATGAATAATGACTTTTAGGAACCGCACGACTTCGCCTTGGCATCACCGTGGGGTTTACTTTTGTGCTTTTCACTGAAAAGTCTAAAGACCAGTTAGATGGATTGCCATGAATTTTGGTTCAGAAATTCATCCCCCCCAGTCCTGAGGAGGAACAATTCTTTTCATGATATAAATGTATCTAACCTTTTGGGTTTTGTTCTGCAAAATATGTTGTCAGTTTCTCCATGACTCCATTACAACACATGCACATTTGACAGCTAGTTATGCCCGCCCCACAAAACGTCCAACAACTTAAAACCTATAAACCAAAATCAACTTTTTCACTGGCATCGTCTCGTTTACAGAACTATTCATGGCCTACTTACAGCATACTTGTGTGTGTACATCAAGCCAAAAAAATGAAAATGGCTACGTTCTCAGAACATGTTTTTCCTGTCTGTACCGAGGATATGTATAGAGTTTGGCAAAAGAGTATTTATGTATGCAGCTCCTTATATGTGGAATCTCCTGCAGAAGGACTTAAGTTGCACTCTTTGGTCCCTCTCGGCTGTTTCAAAGCACTGCTGCAGGATTTTTGTACACAATCCTCTATATGCCAATGTCACAGTGTCTTAGCTGGTCTTTGTAATCATGTGTAGTTGCTCTTTTTGCATTTTTATTTTTCACTGCTAGTATATGGGGCATTCTACCGAATGTGTGCAAAGTTAGGCTGGAAATATTTTGAAATTTTGTATGTTTTATTTCCAAAACTTTGTCCCTATATATATTGTACCATATGTAAAGGTCACATATCTAGTAAAATGACTGTAATTTTTTATATTGTATTTTCAGACTGTTTTGGAATGTTTTTCCTCTCCCAAAATTTGTCACTACCGAAACATATAGTATTATATTACACAAAAAAATATATATCAACCTGTTATGTTTGTTCCTTCCCTTGTTTAAAGATTTAAATTTTTACAAATTTTGACTGAAGATTTTCACAATTAAATCGATAAAAAATAATATTTTAACAAATTTCGAAGTTCAAATTATAGAATTCTTCAAAATCTAAATGCAGTCTTTCTTTGTAAAATGCATAACGCTGATCAGATTGATTTCAGAGTTAATAATTGATGAAACAGAACATAAATTTAACCGATTAGCATCATAATACTTTAGTTGATAACTCAATATACTTGCCAGTATATACCAGTGTTTTGGTAGTGACTGCACTGTTTCGGTAGTGACTGTCCTGTT
Source organism: Epinephelus moara (assembly GCF_006386435.1). NCBI lineage: Eukaryota > Metazoa > Chordata > Actinopteri > Perciformes > Serranidae > Epinephelus > Epinephelus moara. Next base: position 24,739,689 of record NC_065515.1, read on the forward strand.
TCGGTAGTGACCATTATACTGTTTTTAAGGTTGCATCGTATTTCCTCAAATGTATGCCTTATGGTGGGAATTACAAATTCAAAGACAAATGTTTTGTGGTCAATAAAACAATTTCATTTTTGAGAGGGCAGAGCAGAGTAGAGTAGAGTAGAGTAGAGCAGAGCAGAGTAGAGCAGAATAGAGTAGAGCAGAGAAGAGCAAAGTAGAGTAGAGCAGAGTATAGTAGAGCAGAACATAGTAGAGTAGAGCAGAGTAGAATAGAGCAGAGTATAGTAGAGTAGAGCAGAGCAGAATAGAGTAGGGCATAGTAGAGTAGAGTAGAGTAGAGCAGAGTATAGTAGAGCAGAGTAGAGCAAAGTAGAGCAGAGTAGGGCAGAGCAGAGTATAGTAGAGTAGAGCAAAGTAGAGCAGAGTAGGACAGAGCAGAGCAGAGTATAGTAGAGTAGAGCAAAGTAGAGCAGAGTAGGACAGAGCAGAGTATAGTAGAGTAGAGCAAAGTAGAGCAGAGTAGGACAGAACAGAGTATAGTAAAGTAGAGCAAAGTAGAGCAGAGTAGAACAGAACAGAGCAGAGTATAGTAGAGTAGAGCAAAGTAGAGCAGAGTAGGACAGAGCAGAGCAGAGTAGAGTAGAGCAAAGTAGAGCAGAGTAGAACAGAACAGAGCAGAGTATAGTAGAGTAGAGCAAAGTAGAACAGAACAGAGCAGAGTATGGTAGAGTAGAGCAAAGTAGAGCAGAGTAGGACAGAACAGAGCAGAGTATAGTAG
>NC_065515.1:24741492-24844117 GCF_006386435.1 Epinephelus moara
TTTACATGAATTGAATTTTAGAGGTCAGGGTTGGGGACAGCTACTTCCCAATAGAAAGTACCCTATAAATGGTGATTTTGTATATATTTAGCTTATCACTTTCTCATTTAATGTCCTGGGTTTAAATAGGCCATAACATAATCTTTGTAAATATCTATATCTGATTACTCAATTTTATTATTTTTGTTGTTTTTTTTGGTAAGGGACAGCACTTTGCACACAATCGGTAGAATGCCCCATATATTAACAGACTTTTTGGCTTTTCTTTGTAGTAATCTTATTTTGTGTTTTATATTGCTTGTTTTAGCACTATACATTATTATTCTATTTTTTTGTTCTATGTTGTCTGTCTGTAACTTACATTGCTGCCTGTCATGGCTAGGACACTCTTGAGGTTTTTCTGGTTAAATAAAGATTAAAGAAATAAAAATCGGAAGAATGACCATTTAAGGAGCATATAAATACATCATTAGCCTTGGCTGGCAGAGGTCTTGACTCAAGGCTAATTTAACTTTCTCAGTTGTCATCGCTGCAGTACACTGATAAGAGCAAGTGGGAGAGAGGGAAAAGTTGGTCACTCATGAGCACCCAGATGTTTGACAGGCTGACTCAGAACATGCTGCAAACTAAATTGCACACTAATCATTCAATTATCACTAGTCATCAGGTCAAAATTTCAAATTGTCCATATATTGGTTCATGACCAAATACCTGCATAGCTAATGACATTCCCATGAGCCTCAGTTGTGCTCTGTGTTTACTACTAAGTGAATGTTAGCATGCTAACATGCTAAACTAAGATGGGGACCATGGTTAACATTCTACCTGCGGTGCCTTTAGACTCTTAAGCTGTGTACCAAATCCATACTACACACTAACCATCATAGTATACTGTTTTAGCTGTTAGTGTAAAAAATAATTACCATTTAATATATACAATATGTGGAATGTTGGTTGTCGTATTTAGTCAGCATGTGTTTGCTTTGAGTGTACTTTATACATGCTGTTAGTCGAACAGTTCTTCTCTAAAATGTGTGTGTTTGTTAAAGTATCACTTGGCTCAACCTATTTTATCCCTGTGTGACCTTTTTTTTGTTATTCTTGCATCAGATTTTTCTTTCCGTCTGGCTCTCATTTAGTATTGTCTGTGAAAGGCTGTGGAATTCAGTTCATTATTACTTTGCATTTCACGTGTATTACAATAACGACAAGTGAAAGCCCCTCTTATCTGTGTCTGGCATTTTAAACAAGAAACTTTCCCTCAGCGTAACAGGATGTGTTAGTGATTACAGCTGGTCATCCCTTCCTGTATGGACTTCACGCTTGGCACCCGGCCTTTAATTCTAATGAAGTCAATCAGACACCAAGCAAAAGTAAAAAACAAAACAAAAAAAACCCTAGTCTATTTATAATGGGAAGAGTGAGAGAGCAGAGTGTATACCATATCATGAGAATTAAAAACCTGCAGTCAAAAAACACTTTTTTGAGTCAGAAGCAAACACTTAAATGCAGAGTGGTGTATTTGAATTAAGTGGTGGTTGCACAGAAGGGTCAATTATTACATGGTTTTCGTAGTGGAACTGATAAGGCCAACATTTGAAATGAGATGCAAGTCCACACTCTATTTTTTGTCGTCAGACCAGGTGATCTCATAATCACCAAAGGCACTCTTCAGCTTCTCTGCAGATACAGAATGGTCTGCTTTACCATACGCCTGCAAATGAATGAGAGAGCATGCACATTATTACATTCAAAGACTACTGAATATTTTTGTAGTATATTAAAGGTCCAGTGTGTAGGATTTAGGGGGATATATTGGCAGAAAATAAATATAATATTTTCTTTAGTGTATAATCACCTGAAAATAAGAATTGTTGTGTTTTTGTTAGCTTAGAATGAGCAGTTTATATCTATATAGGGAGCAGGTCCTGGTCTATGGCGTCCGCCATGCTGCACCACCGTGTTTCTACAGTAGCTTAGCAGAGACAAACCAAACACTGGTTCTGGATAGGGCAATTCGTGTTAATATAATGGCCCCTGTAATTAGCAACACATCTGTCACTAGCCAAACAGCTTCGGAAAAAACTATTCTTTTTTAACATGAAACTGCTTTATTCAGTTTTTTACCCATTAAAATCCCCACCCCAGATTCATTGATTTTAGAGAGAAGGGGACCTCTAAAGATAATTCAACTCCCGGTGAAAAAAACAAAAACTCCTTAACAATGAACACTGACGAAATCCTAGTCTTTTACTGGTCCTGTCTCAAGCTCATTTCCACAGAAAAGTACGGTACAGTTCAGCTCAGTTTGCTTTTATTCCGTTTCCACTGTGAAAAGTTGTGGATGGTACCAATGGAACCGTTCCGTATCGTACCGTTGTTTGGTCCCCTCTCTGTTGGGGTACCTAGCACACAGATCTGGTACTAAAGGGTGGAGCTGTGAACACTGCAGTCTGTTGATTGGTCAATAGAGGACGGTCACTCTGCTCAGGGCTGAGCTGTGGCTGGTTTTGAGGCTCATGTAACCACTGTTCATACCGTGGAGAGTTTTATTAGTGGACTGTAACTATAAAATGAAAGGATGCTTTGCTGCCTCTTGCAGCAGCTGGAGTCTGAGAAAAAATAACTTAATTCACTGAGACTTTTAAGGTGGACAGTTAATTTGTAATGTTACTCAATGCATGAGGTGACATGACTCCATCAACACAGCTAAAAATTTCACTGTGACCACTTTGACCATCACTTTAGTTTTTATATGACACAGACTTTTAGTAATGAGTGGATCTTCAAGTGTCTATATATATTAATTTCGACCAGGTAATGTGAGCTGCATATATTCTAACTCATTCTGTGGACGATAAATGAGATGCAGCCTTCCGTCTGTCACCGGTGATGAGGAAATACAGTGAGTGCTGGACGGAGCAGTGAGTGACAACAAACCCGCCCACATGTAAGGGTGCCGTGGAAACGCTAGGGTCTAGGTACCATGCCTGAAGGGTTACTTTTGGTTCTAAAGGTACCATATCGAAAGTCTTTGGTGGAAACGAGGCTTTAATGCAATCTGCAGTCCTCACTGCTGGGTGCCACTAAATCCCACACACTGCTCCTTTAATGCTTTTCCAATAAAATTAACTTACAGTTGATTCTCCAAACACCCTTAGTTTTTTCTCTTGGCTGTTGTGCTCTATCTTCCCTCCACCAAGGCATTTGCACTCCATCCCCAAGGCCTCCATAGCAGGATTGACCTTGTCAAATATATGATCTGCAAATAATTGAAATCATTCCATCAGTGAAAAAATACAGTCTGCTTTAGTTACATTAAAATAAAATAAGCAGCAGTTTAAAGCATGTTATTGTTGACTTATATATTTGTTAGCAAGCATTGCATCTGCAGGTCTGTGCAGCTTTTATGCACACTGCACGTTTACAGTGTGCAAAGCAGGAACATGGGTCAAGTAGGTCAGCTCAATCTGCAGCACTAATACAGGTCTTGGTTTGCATGTTGTCTCGAGTTTAACTTGGCACATTTGACGCTTCTCTGCAGCAAACGGCAGTCAACAACTTACTGTGATACTCTGCGCTTTTTGTGCCACGGACTATGTCTGTATGCGCATCGCCATCTTTCACTTTCACTCTGACCAGTATGTATTTGAATGTTCCCTCTGGATCAATCTCCACAACGGGGAGTTTCGCCAGAGCGTCTGCCATTGCGACTGTAGCCTTAGTCAGAGCACCGGAGACTCTCAGACTGCACAGAGGTCTACCGACGACACACAACATGGTGCGCTCTCACAAATGTCTTTATTTAGAGTGGGACTATTTCCTGTCTTAAAGAGACAGGCAACCTGCAACCTGTCAGTACTGTACAGGATTACGCACGCTGGAGACCCCATATGGCGATAAGGGGGAACTGTTTCAGTTAACAGCTCTCAAAACCCAACAATCATGCAGCCAATTTACTATAAAATGGTGTCAGTCCACTGCAGCTTATATTTACCAACCCAGTTTATATCAAAGGGAAGAGATGAGCAATGTGTCTAACGTTGGCAAGCTCATTTTTCCACCCTTTTTCTTTTATCTGTGTGGTTGATTTGTTATTTCCTGTAACCAGAAAAGATTTTCCACTGGTGTCTATCAGAAGGGTCAGAGTTGAAGCTGGTAGTGATGTAGTTGTTGGTTCAGGACCAGTTCCGCAGAAAGAAGGATGGATGCTTCTGCCACAAGTGCTTGAACTTCTGGTTGCCAGTCGGCCTCTTTAATCAGTAATCCGTCCTGCAGCCTTTCATTGGGGCCAAAAAACTGAGAAGTTCATGACATACACACAAACCCCTCCTTTCCTGCTCTATCAGGCCAAATTAGGCAGAGTTGACAGTTGATTTTCTATGTGTTATATGATGAATGCAGTAGGTGTATCATCATTTTCGTAGCAGTCTTTAACAGTAATGTCACAGCTGTGGTAATACTCATATTATGTATGTTTTTATTGCATGATTATTTGCAAGAATAGAGCTGTGGTGAGATCCTAATCATGATCCGAGCACAAATCTGTATCAGCATCTGTTTAGGATATTCTTATCAAAGCTGAAACTGAGTCTCTTCCTTGGGTCTTATTCTGTACGAGTTAATTAAGAAGTTTATATTATCTTTCAAGGGAAGGGGTGGAGGTCAAGAGGTGTCAAGCAACAGTGGCTACTATCCACAGCCGCGGGTCAGAGAGGAAGGATATGAACTGTCACTTCTGGAAACACAGGCAGCCCGCAGGCGCCTCTGCTGCTGCTCCACACACTTCCCGTCTCTGGACACTCATTAAAAATACCAGTAAAATGTTTGCTTGCCGCCATTGCAGTTGATTTGTTTTCCGCTTTCTTCTTTTGATGAGCAAATCCTTTGACATCCTTTGAGCTGTTCCAGTCAATGTATTGTCTGTGGGCACATTCTGGGCTACTGCCAACAGGACTTCACCGGATTGAATCATCATGCACACTCACGAAACTTACGCTTTTCTTTGCTTTCATTTGGTGGCAAAGATTTAAATGATTGATATTGAAATAAAAGGAAAGTGGAAAGTGGAAATTTCTCTGGCACTCTCAGACACTCTAATTAGCTCACAGGATTTTACAGCTTCCAAGACTGCAGTTTCCTTTGCAGTCACCTTTCACTTTAGCATGAGTGCTGTGTTATCGGGCCTTCCCCAGGAAACTTATCACTTTCTTCATGCTTTTTATTTTGTCGTCACTCCTGTACATGTTTGTTAGATTGTCACGTTCTCAGGCACGTTAGTAGGCTACATTACAATACAATAGTGCTTTTTATCCTCACATCTAACTGGGCAACCAGAGTTATTGATTTTAGAGCAGTGGAAACACAAACCAAGATGTTTTTCTAAGTTTTATTTTTCTTTTTATCGATTTTGAGAAAGTTTGTTTTGTGATAATAAACTTACTGTTTATTTGAATGGAGTCTGGTGGGTTTGGTGATAGCAGTATCAACTGTTTCTGGTTGAACAAAGTGGGATCTCACTCTTTCATAAAAAGGTCAACCTCTGTATTGATATTTTCCATAATGTTGTCAGACAACAATCTGAGTCTGTCAGTGGCAAAAACAAGCACTTTTAGTGGACGTATATTGACAGTGCGTATTGGCCCCAGTGGGTGCATTGCAGCCTGTTTTGCAGCTTCCTGCTGCAGCTGTCATACTTAATACTGGGCAATGTTGAAACATGCTGTTCCCATTAGTCACTTAGACACAGAACAGGGGACAATAGGGCACAGGCTGAAAAATGCTGAAGTCACCCTTTAAGTAAAAGTGTTTAATACTCCATAACAAGTGCAGGTACTGCTTTAGGAATTGTAATCAAGTCAAAATGCATCATGTGTTTTGGATGAACATTTAAATCTTAAGAATATCAAACAATTGTAGAAGTCAAATAAATGTAGTATAAAAAGTAAAAAAAAGAAGTGAAAAGTAAAAAAGTTTTTAAAAAAACAAAACAATAATTTCATCTGAAATGTAGTGGAGTAGAAATATAAAGTGGCGTAAAATACTCAAGTAAAGTAGAAATAAAACCCTGTTATTAAATGGAACACCATTTTTCTGTGACAATAATATTGATTTTCGCTCCTAAAACAAAGGAGAGAGGAAAAGAGTCAGAAGCAAAGAGGGAAAGTTTCCAAGGATTCTGGTGGGATGGGGGCCATAGGTGGGGTGAGGGGGATTTCCACTGAAAAAGCCCACTTGTGATGAGAGTTTCCTGGAAATGCAGACTGGCCCTGTACAGCATATAAAAGCCGGCTCCTCAGCACATCAAGCTCAGAGTAATCTTCTCCTCAGAAGAGTTGAGACCAAAGACATACTAAGAGTCCACTGCAGGTTATTACACATACCAGTTAAAATGGTAAGTGTAGAGGTAATAATTTAAACACAGTTCTCTTAATCAGTGATGCATTTATGATATCACTAATTGTTCTCTTTTTTACTTTACTTTACAGGAGTTGTTTTTTGGATTATCCCGTGGATCTAAGACCTCATGGATCAGCTTGACCTTTCTATGCTCAAGTATGTAAATCTAATGCAGACTCAATCTTTAACGTCCAGTTTTTGACTTCACTTTTCTTCTGTGTATTACTTTTTCAAATGAATCCACATTACCTTACAACCTAATGTGTTGTCTCTGCCCTCCATCCTCAGTGGTGTGCATGTGGACGACAGTAGATGGCTGGTCCTACTTCTACTCTGACAACACCATGAACTGGCAGCAAGCTAGAGACTGGTGCCGGGAGCACTACACAGACATGGTGGCCATCCAGAACCAGGAGGAGATCAAGCATCTCGGTAGCTGGCTGCCCAAGAAATCCACCTACTACTGGATTGGGATCCGCAAGATCAATGATGTCTGGACCTGGGTAGGAACAAACAAGACTCTGACAGCAGAAGCAACCAACTGGGCAATTGGTGAACCAAACAACGGCAAGAGTGGACACAATACAGGGTTGAATGAGGACTGCGTGGAGATGTACATTAAAAGGAGTGCACAAGCCAGCAAATGGAATGATGAGCGGTGCGGGAAGCTGAAGACCGCTCTGTGCTACGCAGGTGAGCAAGAGTTAGGATGCAAGAGCTGCTCATTTTAACTGCCTTGGTTTTGTTCATTATTAGGGAATCTATTGATTTAGCTGTTTTAAATTATTAAATGATCATGTTTTAAAATTAAAAACTCAGATAAATAGTTCTATTTTATGCAAGCTATATAAAAATACTTCTTCTTCCTCCAGCTGCCTGTAAGAACGACTCATGCCTCTACGGAGAGTGTGTGGAAACCATCAACAGCCACAGGTGTGAGTGCTTTGAAGGCTTTTATGGAGAGCAGTGTGAGCAAGGTAAGAAAACACTACTTTAAAAGTTTTAAAGTTTAAGTCACTTTCAGCCAGGATCTCATATCTGATTGTGTTTTGCTTTCTTTGTTGGCAGTTGTTAAGTGTAACGAAGATGAAGTGACCGTTCCGAATAAAGGAAGTGTAGAATGCACTCACAAGTACGGAGACTTCTCCTACGACTCCTCGTGCCAGTACGCCTGTGAGGAAGGATACCAGCTGAGTATGTCAAGACCTCTGATATGCACTGCCTCCAAACAGTGGTCAGAGCAGCCTCCTACATGTGAATGTGAGTATCACAAAGCTACCAAAAAAAGTAAATGAAGTAGTGTGATACTGACCAATGTTATTGTGATCTCAAGTAATCATATTCAAAGCAACAGAGTTTTATTATCACAGTGATGGAGCCTGTTGTAATGTGTTGTTGATGGTCCTGTCGTCCACAGTGGTCCAGTGTCCGGAGCTGTCCAGCCCAGCAAGAGGATCCGTGAAGTGCTCCGATCCTCTGGGTCCCTCCAGCTTCCAGTCCACCTGTGTGTATACCTGTGATGAAGGCTACGTACTGGCTGGTTCTCCATCTAACACTCTGCAATGTGAAGCGTCAGGATTTTGGAACGCCTCACAGCCATCATGTGTTGGTACGCCCGCATTTTTATGTTTTTACCTGGCTGGATTTTATACTTCACATTATATCGATGATATTTTGTATTTAAGTCTATTATTACGAGGAAGAAGCTCTATGATGTTTTTGAAAAAGCTCCTGTTGACCTGTTTGGTTCCCCCTCTATTTTGCAGCTGTGCAGTGCCCTGATCTCCAGGAGCTGGACAATGGTGTTGTCAGCTGTAGAGATGATGTAGAAAGGATGTTCAGCTACGAAAACACCTGCAGCTTCAGCTGCAAGCCCGGCTACCACCTGGTGGGACCGAGCGAGGTGACCTGCACGTCAGCAGCTGAGTGGAGTGAGAGGATGCCTCGCTGTGAAGGTGAGGGCGCACTTAATATTTAATCCAAACCACCTTCAAATGATTAAGATTAGCTTTCTTGTTTGCGCCTTTGTTACAAACATACTAATTATACCTTTTTTTTTTTTTTGCTTTTCCTGTGTAGCCATCACTTGCCAGAATCCAGAGGGAGAAGCTCACCTCATCACCCAGTGCAGCCAACCTTTGACTGACCTGCGGCCAGACTCCACCTGCAGCTTCAGCTGTGAAGAAGGCTTCGAACTGCAGGGAGCACACATCACTCGGTGCTCTGAGGACGGACAGTGGAGTAAAGCCATACCTACCTGCAAAGGTATGGTAGCTTACGTTCACATAAATCTCTGCTCTATTTTGCTACAGTTTTTACAGTCTTTGTTTTCTAATTTTGTTCTATGCCATGACATGTCATCATCTTGATTTTTCCTTTTTAGCAATTGGATGTCCTGTTCCTGAGATCCCCACAAATGTCCAGATCAGCTGCAGCCCCTCTCCGTCTTCACCTGTTTCTTCTGTGACTCAACATCCACTTGGTATGGTGTGCACTTTCAGCTGCGACGAAGGTCATGAGCTGCAAGGTGCACTCAGCATGGACTGTGCAAATCCTGGCCAGTGGACCTCCACACCACCGAACTGCACAGGTATACACATGTACCCATTTTGCCTGCGCTATTTGTAATGCCTGCTAAAAGTGCATACATAGGCTACAGTGAGATCTCCTTTATGAATATGTGAAGGTTACCATCTAAATTCTTGCTGTCTTCTCCCACACAGCGGTGAGATGCCCACTGCTCGAGGCGCCTGAAAACGGTCATATCAACTGCTCAAACAGTGAATCAGTGTACAACTCACAGTGCTCCTTCGCATGCAATCAAGATTACTCATTAATCGGACATGAGCTGCTGACCTGTGATCGCCATGGCAATTGGACTGGAGAGAAACCCACCTGCAAAGGTAAAAGAGAGAGGCAACAAATGTTAGAAGACATTTTAACATAAGAACCATATAAGAATACCAGAATAAGAGTTAAAGAGATCAAATATTAAATTGGTCATTTTTCCACAGCTCTCTCAACTCAGACTGCTGCCTTCGCTTCCGGTGCGGTAGCTGGAGGCGCTCTGTTATCTGGTCTGTTTGTGGCTATGTGGATCCTGAAACGACTGAAGAAGAAAGCCACGAAGTTTGAGCTGAACAGGTCAGATAAACATTCACCTCTATCAAAGCATACACTCTTTTTTCTTTTCTATAAACATTCACCTCTATCAAAGCATACACTCTTTTTTCTTTTCTTTTCTTTTTTTTTTTTTTTTTTAAAAAAAAGCAAGTTTGTTGAATTGCAGTGCTCATTTCCTTCTTCTGTGTTTTCTAACAGCACCTCTGAGATAGAAGACCCTCCACAGTCCTACAAAAACAGCGTCGACAGCCTCATATAAAACACATATTCAACATCAAAGGACAATTGTATATATCTGTAAAATACTTGGATGTGTGTCAGTCATATTAATGTGAACTGTAAGAATAATTTACATTGATGTAATACATGTTAAATATGTCAGAGCTATGTATGGTGATAGAAAAGGTTTCCCCACCTTTGCATTTGTTGTATTATGTTTCCTTTAATGTCATGATTTGCTCTGCCATGGTCAGACATGTATTTCCTCCCAAGGGGAGTTTTCTATTGAACACGTTGTTCTACAGCTTCATGAACATGCTGGAAAGGTGGCTCTATTCATGTTACTGTAAATGTTACATTGTGGGTGGATCGCCATGTCAATGCAGAACTGTGAATAATTTCACCATATTAAAGTATTTATGTACTATTTATTTACCAGACGGTCGCTGTATTTGAAAAGCTCATTTATATTTCTGTATGTTTAAAGCAGTGCTATTTTTTATTCACAATAAAAGGTCAAACTTATCATTTGCTTTTGGGCTTTTTTAATGCATCTTTCAATATCGTGACCAGCTGTCAGTTTAAAAAAAAAAAAAAAAAAAAAATGTCAGCCATGTCATTACATTGATAGATGTTCCGAAGGTCAAGCCATCAACTCCATACACAACACCAACATTTTCCCACACTTTGAACAGTGACATTTATCCTGACATTGCAGGACATTGTGTGTTTTTACAGAGTTCCAGGAAGAACCTTTTTTCCAAACAACCCAGACCTCTTGTCTCTTTCTGTCACCTCCTTTACAATGGACGGGGCAGAGATGAATAGTTGAATAACATGAGAGGTAAGCACGGCAGGAAGAGCTATATTGCTGTGGTAATCTGTTTTACACATCATCACCATTGTTTGTTCTACCAAATTCAGTCCTCTATATGTCAGCACTTCGGCAGAACCAGAAATAGATCTGATAGCTTCCGTCAGACTGAGGGAGCGTCTGACAGTGTGGGCACTCTGTTTCTCTGTAATGTGCTTATTTTAAAACTTGGATTTTCAACATGTCAGGGTGCAGAGAAGCAGTGTCACTAAAACCTGTCTTCTAGGATTCTGAAAAACACATTCTAGTGACAAGGGAGAGGCTTCCCTCCATGGTTCTATGTACAGTAGGCAAGAGTTTGTAGTCAGGAATATATCACAGAAGCAAAACAGCCAAAGTGTTCAAGAACATGCAATTAAAGCTGTAGTAGGTAAGCTTTATAAAAACCTACCTTTAAGAGACTCATCCACTAAATAAACAAAAACAGTTTTTCAGGTGAGAAACCAAACATTTTCATCACAGTTGTTTTTTGCATAGTGTCCATTGTGTTGTATGTACAATTGTTTCACTTAGATAGGTTCAAGTAGTAGTTTCTCTAATTTAATTTGATGTGTTTCATTAGTGCACACACACACACACACACACACACACACACACACACACACACACACACACACACACACACACACAGGTTAATACTTTATTATTCTTGATTTTATTTATTTTATTGTACTTATTTTTGTATTTATGTTATACATTTCTATTTATTTTAATATTATAATTATTGTATTCTTACAAGTTTATTGTTCCTTCTTTATTGTTCATTACAGTGCTTGAATACATTTAGACTATTGTGAATCTTTTTTAAGCACAATAATTTAATTGTTACATCCATCCCCAGCTAGGGTTACAACTCACCCCGGTACTGGGGTACGTTGTAACAATATACCTATTTGTATTTGACATTCATCTTCTAACTGCTTCATCCTCTTGAGGGTCACGGGGGGGCTGGAGCCTATCCCAGCTGACATCGGGCGAGAGGCAGGGTACACCGTGGACAGGTCGCCAGACTATTGCAGGGCTGACACATAGAGACAAACAACCATTCACGCTCACATTCACACCTACAGACCATTTAGAGTCACCAGTTAACCTAGTCCCAAATCTGCATGTCTTTGGACTGTGGGAGGAAGCCGGAGTGCCCCACGCTGACACGGGGAGAACATGCAAACTCCGCACAGAAGGGCTCCCACGCCCGGGATCGAACTGGCAACCTTCTTGCTGTGAGGCGAGAGTGCTAACCACCACACCACCGTGCCGCCCTGTATTTGACATTAATTTCCATAATCTGTGATGGTGTAGTAGAGGTCAAAGTGTGTGTTATTTATAGCAGACAAATATGGGTACCATGTATCAAAATTTAAGAGCTCTAACAAAAAAAACCCCACTGAGTTACACCAAATTGTCCCAAATGTAAAAGTCATGCAGGCACTAGGTTGCATTGCCTGTGGGAATGCAATACAGTTCAGGTATTCTGGAGGGCAATATGTGCAAACATTAGTATTGCAATAGGACAACAGGTGTCAGCAAATCCACTTTTATGTTTGCTTGGAAATGTCCCCAATTTTCTTAAACAACATGAGGAAGTGATTCAATCACTCTTAATGCTGGCAAGGAAAGCAATCATGGTGAAGTGGGTAGGAGATGACCCTCCCTCTGTTCTTATGTGGAAATCTCTGATACCTGAGGTTGTGACTCTTGAAAAATTGCGACATTACATAAATGGGAGGATTCACACTTTCCAGCAGAAATGGAAGAGACCATTGGAAAATCTTGGAGTTAAATACAATTTGGAACTGAACTAACTGGACATACGCTTGAAATGGGACATTACGGGAATCTGACCCGTGTATGTGTTTCACTAGATTGACTTTCATATTGTTTAAGTGCCATGCTTCTCTCTTTTCATTTATTGACCAGTCTTGTAAACCTGTGAAAATTGTAATTTGATTTTTTGAATGCTTTTGGAAAATTGAATAAAAGTTAAAAAGAAAACAAAAAACAAAAACCTACCTTTGTGTCATATTTGCTGGAACTGTCACTATATCCACGGAGCAGTACATGATACAGCAACCTGGTCAAAAAAAGCTGTCCTTTAATGTCAGCATAATACGCGTCCAGTTGCTGTTATAGTTTAATGACGCTCGGCGGCGTCAAGGGGCAAACGTGGCTGAACAAGAACCAAAGTTAAGACAGCGAAAGTCTGAGTTTGCAGGTTGAGTGGTGGATGGGTCGAGCAAACCCCGACTTTCATCCGGGACAGCGGTGTTCGTGTCCTGTAAGATTCTAAAGCCAAACTCTGTTCTTTTTAACTAAACCTAACTATGTGTTTATGCTGCCTAAACCCAACCACGTGCGTTAGCTGCTGGAGTTAAAAAATGTCAGTTCGCATTGTTGTACCGACGTAGTGCGTTTATTTTGAAAGAGACTGTATGTAAATGGTAAATTTCCTGTGAAAACTGAAGTGTATTTTGAAAGAAGAGCAACAGGCAGAACTTGACATGGCATCTCAGAACGTCGACAATTAACGCACCCAGGGTACCTTTCACATCGTATCTGGACGTGGAAAGTCCATGGCCAAATGTCGAGGTCGAGGATGACAATGTGTTGGATACAGATGATCTGTGAAAAAAAGAAATCATATTACTCTGCCTCCTTGTATTGCTTATAATGGCATAGAGAGCTGCAGGTATGAGTTTGAAAACCCACAGAAGAATTAGCGTTTTAGAATCTTAATTCGTATTTGATCAGCACTTGCTGCTTTGACAGTTTGACCGCAGTTCAGGAATAGCGCTTGATATGATTGACAGCTGCATCAGACACCCCTCAGCTCTGATAGGCTCTGATTATTTGTTCTCAGTAGCAAATTCGTAGGGCTGCTGTGAAACCGCGCTTACTTAGGGCAACAAAACGTGCGTCAGTACAGTAGACAACCAAGAAAGGACGGCAGAGAAGATTCCCGCACACCAGTGCAACTAAGCTGGACAGCCACTAAAAAGGTTCACAGCCTGAGATCAGTGCAAAAAATTCTGAAATTTAGGACATCCTTGCACAAAAAAAAGTCAAGGACTGAAATTGCTTTTTATTTACTTTTTATTATTATTTTTTGCACTTTGTGCACCATTCTTTTTGTGCAAGGATGTTCTAAATAAATTGACTTTTTTTTTTTGCATTGATTTCAGCCTGTGAACCTTTTTTTGTGGCTGTCCAGCCCAGTTGCACTGGTTTGAGAGTATCTCTTTCAGTAGCAAATGCCATTAGAGGCAATAGGAGGAGGAGGGACATGATATTTTTCTGTCTCATAAAACACTTTGTTAATGTAGTGGCAGTTTCAGCAGATATGACATAAAGTTATTTTCATGATGTATTTTTCATGACTGTAGCTTTAATTGCATGAATTGGCAAGATTCTGCATTTTAAAATCCCTTTTTATGAGGGAAATATTACTGTGTGTTGGCACCAAGATTCAGTGGTGATCCGCACTGGGCTTTACTTTCATGTGAAACATTTTTGCATTGTTTGCGTTTCCTCTTTTTAATGAATCAGCAAGCCCGCATTTATCAGAAACAAGGGGCATTTCCCAAAACGACTGTTCAGGTGTAACAGGTCAATAAGTCACTCATTCATTCATCACATGCATTCACTCTGTCAAACAAACATCCAGCTATTCTATGATAAAGCCTTAGAACAATATAAAAGCCTAACATTTCTCCGGGCTTGCAGCAAACTAACATTCACTCGCTGCACTGCTGTGGTATAAGGTTTTATATTTGATACGGTTAGAAAACAAGGATTTAACTTAAGTAGCAAGCTTATTTCAAGCAGTTTAACCTTTACCTTCTGCGTAAGCAAGTAAAGAAGTTCTAATTTTGGTATTTTTCATGATCATTACTATTTTGGCTTCTGATTATTCTTTTGTTTGGACAGAAAACCGGTATTTTGAGTGCACTCATTGAAATGATTTGGATACTAATCCTCCTCCTTGGTGAGAATTATATTATTTTAATAAATTTTTAACTCTAAAGCAAAATGTATAGTTTATATAGTGTGCATGAAATCTTTCAAATTGGATGACAAAAGACTTGTCCTTAACTTTTATCATTCAAATTGTACATCAGGTTGCTCCCTTACTGAGACTACCTTGGGCTGGACATATCATCACTCACCTGGGACCATGAGCTGGTACAGTGCCCGAGACTATTGCCGGAAATCTTACACAGACATGGTGGTCATCCAAAACCAGGAAGAGAATGACTATTTGGTGTCCATGCTGCCAAACAGAAATAAGGCTCCATACTATTGGATTGGAATCACTAAAAAACACTTGAATGAAACTTGGACCTGGATTGGGAATAACAGCACGTGGATTGGTGAACACTCTTGGGCAGCAAACGAGCCCAACAACAACCACAGCACAGAGTTTTGTGTCGAGATCTACGTGAACAGGGGACCGAACCGAGGGAAGTGGAATGATGAGAAATGCGCCAATAGGAAATTTGCCGTTTGTTATAAAGGTATGAAAAGCTGATTGAAGGTTTGTTTCAGTTTCTAAAGCAGTACAGGTTGTTTTAGTGTTGCACTTTTTCTTTAACAGCCCAATGTAATGAAACAATATGTGGCAGAGGACGATGCCAGGAGACCATAAAAAACATAACCTGCCTCTGTGACCCTGGCTATAAGGGAGACATGTGCCAAACAGAAGAGGAGTCAGCAAACGGGGACGAAGTCACCAATTATCACAGTAGGTGTTTATTTAAAGGATAGGATCACTTTTTTAAGTCTATCTTTAAAGAATTCTCACATGTCTGTATGTGCACTGAAACAGTTTTTGGTCGCTGTAATTGTTCAAGTCCATATGTTGCAAACTGCATAAAAGTAATTCAACACCAAAAATTCTGGATTCAATGGATGCTAATTGTACAAAACGCGAACAGTCGACTCTCAGTCATTGTTAAGACATTGTTGAGCGTCTTCTGCCCTGGTTTTTGCAGTGACGACCTTGTCGGCCTTTGCCAACTTTATTCTGGCCGATTCAGCCTGTTAAATTGCCGTCAGAGCAGGTGCAGTCCAACAGTAAGAAAAATCACTCTGATTGGGACGGAGAGAAACAAAACAGTGGAAAGCAAATGAATGGCTAAAGTCAAGAGGGCATGACCTTAAACAAACTTGTTATACTAGGTACGTTTTTTCGCCATTGAACTCCTCAGCAGAAATGGTTTGTAATTGTTTGTATAATTGTTCGTTGGTGCAAGGTAAATATTCTTTGTTCTGTCAACATCGGGTTGTATTGTTAATGTGCTAACTGACTAACTAGCACCTTACATCTGTCGTATTGGTCTTCTAGTTTCCCTTTTTAAATGACGAGTACAGACTAAA
Organism: Epinephelus moara; assembly: GCF_006386435.1. Lineage (NCBI taxonomy): Eukaryota > Metazoa > Chordata > Actinopteri > Perciformes > Serranidae > Epinephelus > Epinephelus moara. The sequence goes on from NC_065515.1 coordinate 24,757,484, forward strand.
GGCACCTGCTGGTATGGAGAGTTATTTCCTCTCACGCAGGCGCAGAGCTGGGGTTTAGCAAACTGTCCATTATCACCCAAACCTGCAGTTCCCCCATGCTCTTAAGCAGGGCCGGCTCTTGGCATAGGGCCGCCTAGGGCGCCACATGCTGGCGGGGGCGCAGCTGCAAGCCCTAAAAAAAAAAAAAAAAAAATAATAATAATAATAGTAATAGTTTGCAGCCCCGATTGGCGCTCTTTCCTCATGCTCTGTCTTGAAAAAAAAGAGCAAATAAAGAAAAAGTAAACAACAACAACCCCCCTGTTGTTTGTCATTATTTGACCTGGCCCTGAACCTGTCCTGCACCGTGCTCAGTCACGTCACTGTGGGTGAGGGGGGTGGGTCGAGTTATCTGTGTGCATCTCAGGTAGGTAGCGGTTGTGACATAATGTGTCATAATTTGTCAGATTATTGGGTTATCATCATGAAAAGACCTCCAAGCCCTGAGGTGCGACATACGGAAAGCGGAGGAAAGAGGAGGCGGAGGTCCAGTATCGAAGTATGTCGTCTTTTATAACATTAAAAAATGCAGTTTGACTTCTTTTCATTTGTACTAGCTGAAATAAAGCAAAGTTGCCTAATAATGCTACTGTAGATAATGATGTGATCGCTGCCAAGGATTGAGTTAAGCTGCTGAGCTGGTTTATTGCTGTTTTTATCTGGTGAACTACTGGCTGCTTAGTGCTCCTCCCTTAGCAGATTAGATACTGTGCTGAAATTCGATAACAAATAGGGACAACTGTAAAACTTATGTGTGACTATATAATTGTAGTGCAACCTCTTTTATTTTAGCAATGCATAATCACAACTAGATAATAATTTATGTTATGTTGAACACATCACTGGTGCAAGTAGTAGTCTGTCTGCTGCAGCTACATGTTTTGCTTGTACTGTACAGTAAGAGGTAAGTCTACTCTACATCTGTCCAGATGTACTGACAAAATATTTGAACAAGAAGCCCCAAGAAGCTGCTGCAGAGGGGCCTTCTGACATCTCCTCCACTCTCTGAAAGTTTAGCCAATTATTTGTGGTCTCTGATACACTGCTATGTTGTCATTTTTATCATTATTTTTGTTGTTGTTATTGATATTATTATTATTATAATGTCATTATTATTACTACTGCATGTTCCAGTTTAACCTTGTTACTAATTACAGTAAATGTAGGTCAAATAAAATAAAGTTTATTTGTACAGTGCCTACTTTGTATGAAGTAGAATGACACAACAGACTTAAAGCAGTGGTGTAACAGTATGGATGTGCTGTATGTTTTAATACAGCTACAAGTCAGGCAACAAGCAGCAGCACGGCTGGATTCAGCACACCACCTCACTACCTCACGACTTCCAGTGAGACACAGCCTGAATCAGGTGAGTTCTGTAATTGTATGTTACTGCTGCAGTCATGTTTCTAACGTAAATATGGCCAAATCCAGAAACATTTTTGTTGTTTCTATCAAATATTCACAAATACTCATATCACAATATTCACTTCGCTTATTGTTTTCATTTTCCAGTCCGCAACTTTACTGTTTTGGTTTACTCTCACCCTTAGTGGAGTTTCAGCCACAGTAGGAGCTAAAAAAACGACCAAACAAAAAAACGAAGAAATTGGTGGCGACCAAAAGCAGAGCTAAAAGAGCAAAAACATTGGACTTACATTCATGCGGTGGAAACAAACACAATTCCAAATGAATGCTAATGTTGCTCTGTATAAGCTGGATTGTTTGCTTAATAAGGTCCCCATATAAAGTTAAATGGAAATAATACTGTCAGTTTTGAGTTCACATCTTGTTTCCACTGCCTCCAAGTGGACATAAGCCAGTTATTGCAGGCTTAAGTTCAACAGAAGGGACTTAAAGGCACTGTATGTAAGAATGTAGCCAAAACGGTTACTGCACTCAAATTCAAAATACTGCCGCGAGTCGTCTCTGCCCCCCCTCCCCTACAGATTCGAGGTTGCTGGACAGCGGCACGCTGGAGACTGATTTGTTTGCCCACGGGCGGCTGCCGTGGCAGGGCCGCGTCGCCGTGTCCTTGATCTTCGGTTTTCCAGTGGACCGTTTGAGCAAGTCCGGCTTCTCTGCTGCTAACGCTGCTGCCGGGATACAGCTGAGGAGACTGCTAATGCTATGTACCGGGACACTGCTAACGCTGCTTGCCGTGCTGCTGTAGCTCAGTCGTAACTGTAACTGAGACTCTACTGACTGCGTGACTGGTAGACGGCGGTGGGTGGCGCAACAGGCCAAAACACAAATTCAAAACATAAACATGATTTGCGGACCGTAAAATTTTTTTTTAAATGCGAATATTCTGGCTGTACTATTGTTGTCAGTGAGATCAGTATGTTATATGAACATTATTCTTTAGTCTCTGTGACATATTAGGAGGATTTTACGACTATTTGCTTTAGATTTCTTACATATAGCTCCTTTAATGCTGTTGATTCTTTCTGTAAACACAAGACACCAATATCATGTTAGAATGTCAGTCTGAGGTGCTCTTGTCCCCTTTAGCCTTATATGTGTATGTCTGCGGAGGCATATTTGAAAGCTCCCTCGGTTAGCAGTTTAAGATGTAGTATTTATAACTGATTGCTGACATTCAGATGTATGAACTTTTCACTATCTCCTTCCTCAGAATATCCTCTGTATTGTTCGCTGTCTCAAGCGGCACTTCTTCAGAACATCACAATTATTTTTCGACAGAATTTTAATATGGGCATCACCAGCCTCTGCATCTGTTTCCTCCGTTTCCTGAGGCCAGGCTGAAGATCACATTCAAAATACAGATCAAAATACTTGCATCAGCATGCTCCTGCTCTAAAAATTATTTTCATAGTAGAAAGCTGGTGTGAAACCGTTACATAACTGCATCATTGATAGCCTTTACCCTGTTTGTGCCCCCAGCCGTGGAGTGCCCCCCTCTGCCTCAGCCCGATAACGGATACCATAGTTGCTTGGGAGGAAACCTGACATTCAACTCCACATGTCAGTTTAAATGCTACTCAGGCTTCCGGGTGGTAGGCTCACCGGCTGTTACCTGTGGGGTCACCGGGGTCTGGAGTGGCCCAAGACCTGTTTGTGCAAGTAATTATTCAAAGTTATATAAGCTTGAATTATTTTCTTAATAAAGGATAAATCCACTAAAACCAGGGCCGACCATTTATTGCACTGGTTATGTTGTTTCTCCTGCTTCTAATAAATCACAAGGGAGCAGCAGCAGTGATAGTTGTGGTAATAAATTGTTGTTTTTTTTTCAAAAATATCACATTATCAAGTATCGTACAACACAGGATAAAATGACTGTGTTTTATTTTCTCAGGCTATAAACAGGCCCTGTTTGCTGTTGCTGGGTGTGGAGCCCTCTCAGCCCTTAGCTGCATCTGTTTTTGCTGGATGAAACGCAGAAGAAGTCAGTTTCTCAATCACACTAGAAAAAGAGATGCATGTTATTGCAACAGACCTCAATAGTAATCTGTTTTCTGTTAATTTCTCACAGGAAAGAAACTTGCCCAAGTAAGGTCAGTGTTGAAATGTACCAGCCCAAAGCAACTCCACCCATTTCTTGAGAAGCTGATTAACCCAAATGTTACTTTTCATTTCTTCTGCTACCTAAAATGCTAAAATATTTACTTAAGTGTAATTGTGATTCAGTTCAATATATCAGTCAGTAAGTGCCACTTTATTGTTAATCTGGTTCTCCCTCACAGGCAGTCTGAAGAGGTGACAAGTCCATTCAGTGAGGGACAAGGATGAAGAACAGCTGGGACCTCATTTATACATCTTTTTAAAATATATCTAGAATGACCCATATGCAGTTACTTGTATTAATCTTAGTAGATTGCTAATAAATCAACCTAAACAGTCACTGGCTGCACAGGTTGTTTGCCAGGATTATCAGTTAGCTAAGTGTTTTGTCTTATATACTGTGTGTTAAAGCTTCATTTGGATATATGCATCCATATAAAGTGTGTAGCCAATGTATGTGTATGTGACAGAGGTGTGGACTTGAGTTGCATGACTTGGACTCGAGTCAGTCTCGAGTCACAATTCTGGTGACTTTAAACTTGTACAACTCGATGTACAACTGGACTTGGACTTTCACGCCAATGATTTGTGACTTCACTTGGACTCGAGCTGTTTGACTTGAAAATACTTGATACGTACCCAAGTCATTATACACATTTGAAGAACAAGTTCTAGACATTTTTCCAATATGAGATGAGGTAAATAAAGCAACACAGGACAAAAACATACAAAATTCATTGTGTTGTGGCACTGCTTAATAGTGCTATATGAAAGTCAGTATTGCTTTTTTCTAATTAAGTTAAGTCGCACTTTGTTTAACAAATAAAAACACATTTTAAAAGCCCCTTGTTTTTTTTGTAAAGCAATTATATTATTGCTCTGTTGTTTAAACAGCATTAAATTTGGCGAAGAGAGCATAATAAGCTGTTTAGGACTTGTTTGTGACTTGAGTGCAAAGACTTGAGACTTACTTGCAACATGCAAATTATTGACTCAGTCCCACCTCTGGTATGCGATAGCTTATTATAATCATGCATATGTGAACTCAAAGCATGCATTTAATAACACTGGAGTTGCATTTCTGTGGTATCTAAATATAATAAAATAAAATGAATCTAAAATGTTTTAAGTCAAGTTTTCATGAGTATTAGTGAATGTCTGTGTTTGTGTATGCATCTGGGTCTGTGTGTTTGTGTTCCCAGACTATAATGGGTGGTAGAGTGGTGTCCTTCCTGAAAGGAAGTTACTGCATAAGTGATATTACAAAACTGGTCGTTGACTCATTCTCTGAAGGACAATTAATGCTACTTTGCCATCGATTGTCAGCAAGGTGGAGTAAACACATTGGCAACACTCAGTAGCTGAAGACGGACCAAATGGTAAGAGCTCTTAAATATTGCTGCAAGTGTTGTACTTTCACACTCATATGCAATTATGGGAAATAAATTCTCTTTTTATTTCAGATGTCTCAAGGATCAGTTGGGAGACAAAGCCTGCATCACATGGTGCTGATAGCTGCATTGATTGCATTTGCCAGAGGTAGGTCTGCATAATCTTACAGGCAATGAACTCTTCCAGACATTTTTTTTGTTTTGTTTTTTTGCTTTACCAGTTCAAGTTTTGTCTCATCATTGTGTGCATTAACCTAATCTTAGACCCGAGCAGCGGTGGAGGAGCACAGGCATGGACCTACAGCTACAGCACCAGTCCAAACCGTAGATGGCTTGAAGCCCGCCAGTGGTGCCAGCAGCACTTCACAGACGTGGTGCCCATCCGTAACAAGGAAGAGAATGACTTTATCAACAATCTGGTGCCATTTCACTCAAGATACTACTGGATAGGCATAGGCAAGAAGGATGGAGAGTGGATCTGGAAAGAAAACGATGAAAAGGTGCCCAAAGAAGTTGAGAACTGGGCACCGGAGGAGCCAGATGACATAGCAGAGCAGGACTGCGTGGAGATTTACATTAAGAGGCAGCAAGACATGGCCACGTGGAACAATGAGAACTGTCTCAAGAGGAAAGGAACCATCTGCTACAGTGGTAAAACCCTCATTGTTTGTTTGATTAAAACATTACCTGACTCCTGTAGACTTATTATAACATGTGAGCTCTGTCCCTGTGTGTATGTAGTCTCCTGTACAAAGGATTCCTGCAGTGCTAATGCAGACTGTGTGGAGACTATAGGGAACTATACCTGCCTGTGCCATCCTGGTTTCCTGGGATCACGCTGTGAAGAGGGTGAGCAAACACTATCGTAATATATTTAAAGGTCTAGTGTGTAGGATTTAGGGGAATATATTGACAGAAATTGAATATAATGCAAAAAAGAAGGTTTTCTTTTGTTTCTAATCACCTGAAAATAAGTAATGTCTGGTTTTAATTAGCTTAGAATGAGCTGTTTATCGACATAGGGAGCTGGTCCTCTGCAATCCTCACCACTAACTCCTACGCACTGCTCCTTTAAACTGGCCACGACCTTGTTCTGTGATGAGTTAAATATATTTTGGTTTGTTTTCTCTTCAGCAATCTCATGCGAACCCTTGCTGGATCCAGAACAAGGTTCTCACTACTGTTTCCATCCCCACGGGTCCAGTCGGTTCAACTCTTCCTGCCATTTCCACTGTGAACTTGGCTTTCAGTTGGTCGGCGTGCCACAACTGTTATGCCAAGCCAGTGGACGTTGGAACCACCCTGTCCCTCTGTGTCAAGGTATGTCAACTGGATATCAACAGTGGCAAAAAGAATTATAATTTCAGGCAAAAAGAATTATTATTTCAGGTATGAACGTTACAAGGAAAATATTTCTCACTGCCTGTCTTAGCCACACAGTGTCCAGCTCTGAACCACACCAGCATCAGCGCAGGTAGTTTGACCTGCAACCACCCCATTGCACCTTACAGCTACAACTCCACCTGTGAGGTCAGGTGTGATGAAGGCTATGAGCACAGTGGAGCGGACCAGATACGTTGTGACCACACCGGCAAGTGGACAGCCAGTGTCCCAACATGTACAAGTAAAGTGACTGTCATTACCTTTGACTATATAATTAGACCCAATCATGCTTTAAACTGTATCATTACCTTAACCTAACTGAAAATGTATAATCTAACTTTGATAATGGTGACATTTTATCCACATTTTTTGTGAAAGTCACTGCTACTGCCACTTTTAATGTGACTTCCCTTTTTAAAATACTCAGCCTCTGTTAATAGATTGATGGCCCCCTTTAACCAATACTTAGCTGACCAAAATATGTAATCGCATCCTGTCCAGACTGCACGGCAGACCAGCTTCAGGTCACCTTTGTTATCACTTGACTCCACACTCATTTATGTCTGCATTGGGAAAACAACATTGTGGTCTAATGTGGGTGGAAAGTTACTGTTTCCCTTGACTGTAAATTTTGTCAGTATTATGTCATGCTCATGCTATGTTTATAAAAGCGGAGTCATAATGCACAGTCATTCAAACTGACGTATTTCTATAGGAACATTGATTTCCATTGAGTGGACTGACTGTGTGTGATTTATATCTACATCCCACCGCAGTAAAAAAGTGCTCCCCCATTTTCTTCCCTGTCACGGGCAATGTGACATGTGTGGACGCTGTGGAGCCTTTCTCCTTTGGCTCACGGTGTAACTTCACCTGCCAGGAAGGCCGCTACCTGACCGGAGACAACACATTCACCTGTCTGGCCTCGGGACAATGGAGCAACCCTACACCTACATGCACAGGTGGGTCACAGAAATTATGTCAGGGCTGCCTGAAAGCAACACAAGCTTCCTAATAACTTTCAAATTTGTACGCAGCTCTGATGAGTGATTGTGTTTCTTCTTCTCTAGTGGTACAGTGCAACAGTTTAACGGCTCCGCCCCATGCCTCCATGCAATGTCAGGACCCTCTGGGGGCATACAGCTTTGGGTCAACATGTACGCTGCAATGTGAAGAGGGATTTGATCTGATTGGCACAACCATTACAAAATGTTCTGCACAGGGCAACTGGAGTCATGCACTTCCTCTTTGCCAGGGTATGACTATAGATGATAAGCCTGTTCTCAGTGCTCATTTTTTGTACTTTATATTGTGTAATTCATCTCTCCCTTGTCTCTGTTTTACTCCAAGCTAAGAAATGTAATCCAATAAATCCACCTCATGGCTCCCTGTCCTGTTCTGACCCAAATGGTCTATTCAGTTTTGGTTCTCTGTGCACGACAACATGTGACGAAGGCTTTCTACTGAATGGGACAGCCAGCACTGAGTGCACCTCCCTGGGCAGGTGGAGTGTAGACGTACCACATTGCTTAGGTGAGTAAATGAATTATGTCTGTGACTGTATCATGATCTGTAATTTCTTTCTGGTATCATTTTACCAAATAAAATTCTAACATATTTCATTGCTTTCTCTCTCCCCAGCCATGAGGTGTCCCGCTCTGAGCCCTCCCTCCCATGGCTCTTTGGTCTGCTCTGATCCCCATAAAGAGTTCAGCTTTGGTTCTCACTGCATTTCAACCTGTGAGGAGGGTTTCCTCCTGAATGGGACGGCTGACACAGAGTGTACTTCTCTTGGCACATGGAGCACGGACATCCCACATTGTTTGGGTAAAAACAATCTCTGGACCATAATCTGTTGACTATAATCAACATAAGAGCTCATTCACTAACAAAGACCATGCCAATAAGATAAAGATAGTAATAATAATGGTTTATTGCATTTGGTGGATTAAGGGTTTGGAGGAAAGCATGAAGGTATGAGGATCAAGAGATGAAGGTATGATAGGATGTACAATGAAGGGATGAGGGTCGAGGAATAATGGGACGAGGGTCAGAGATGAAGGATAAAGGGATGAGGGTCGTTTGATGAAGAGTGCGGGATGAAGGAATGAAGGTGGAGGGATGAATTAGTGAGGGTTGAGGGGCGAATAGATGAGGGATGAAGGGATGAGTGTCGAATGGATGAGGGTCGAAGGGATGAGGGTTGAGGGATGAATGGATGAAGGGTTAGGGTCGAAAGAATGAGGTTCAAAGGATGAAGTGTAAGGAATGAAGGGATGAGGGTTGAGGGATAAAGGGTGTGGGATGAAGGTGGAGGGATGAAGGGGTGAGGGTCGAGGGTTGAAAGGATAAGGGATGAGGGTTGAAGGGTTGAGGGATAAATGGATGAAGGGTTAGGGATGAAAGAATGAGGGTCAAAAGATGAGGAATGAGGAATGAAGGGATGAGGGTCGACGGTCAAATGGATGAGGGATGAGGAGATGAGGGTTGAAGGGTTGAGGGATAAATTGATGAAGAGTTAGGGATAAATTGATGAAGAGTTAGGGATAAATGGATGAAGGGTTAGAGATGAAAGAAGGAGGGTCAAAGGATGAAGAGTGAGGAATAAAGGGATGAAGGTCAAGGGTCAAATGGATGATGGATGAAGAGATGAGGGTATCCCTCAACCCTCATCCCTTCAACCCTCAACCCGGTTGAAGGGATGAGGGTTGAGGGATAAATGAATGAAGGGTTAGAGATGAAAGAATTGCGGATCAAACGATGAAGAGTGAGGAATGAAGGGATGGGGTTCGAGGGATGAAGGGATGAAGGTGGAGGGATGAATGGGTGAGGGTCGAAGGTCGAATGTATAAGGGATGAGGGTTGAAGGGTTGAGGGTCAAAGGGTTGAGGGATGAATGGATGAAGGGTTAGGGATGAAAGAATGAGGATCAAAGGATGAAGAGTGAGGAATGAAGGGATGAGGGTCGAGGGTTGAATGGATGAGGGATGAAGAGATGAGGGATGAACGGATGAGGGATGAAGATATGATGGTCAAAGGGTTGAGGGATGAATGGATGAAGGGTTAGAGATGAAAGAATGCGGATCAAAGGATGAAGAGTGAGGAATGAAGGGATGACGGTTTAGGGATGAAGGGATGAAAGATTGTGGGTCGAGGAATGAAGAGATGAAGGCTGGGTCTCTGGGTCGTAGGCGAGGGAGATGACAAATCTGTTGGTCGAAGGCAGAAACGCAGAACCAGAGAGTTGAGACTGAGTGGGCGAGTTGTGTCTTTGTAACCCCAGCTTTGGGTAGAGCCCCTGCTGGTTCCTGTATGCAGAAAGGAGCAGAGAAGAAGATGTAAGAGGCACAAAGGGATTGGGCGGGTGGGATGTGAGAAGTGTGTCGAAGAGAAAGAGAATGGATCAGGTGTGCTTAAATACTTTTGAGTGGAAATAGGATGTGTTTAAGACGTGGTCTTTGTTCCTGAACCCAGTTTTATAAAACTATAATTATTTCATGGTTTAGTGTTCCAACATCAATTTACCTCATAAAGCTCTAAAATACTTTGTTGATCTCTTCCTCTACCTGTTTATCTTCCAGCCAAAAGATGTCCAAATCTGAGCTTTCCCTCTCATGGCTCCTTTATCTGCTCTGATCCTTACAAGGTGTTCAGTTTTGGTTCACTGTGCACATCAACATGTAAGGAGGGCTTTGTACTGGATGGGACAGCTAATACTGAGTGCACCTCTCTGGGCATATGGAGCACAGACATCCCACGTTGTTTGGGTAAGGTATACATCTTTGTATAATAATCTGCTGATTATAATCTATAAAAAAGTTCTTAATGTTTTGGTTTAGATGTCTTGACTGCATTTTATTATCATAAACCTCTCCCTCTCTCTCTTCCCCTCCAGCTAAGAAATGTCCCGCTCTCAGTTCTCCCTCCCATGGCTCCTTACTCTGCTCTGATCCTCATCAAGAGTTCAGTTTTGGTTCTCGATGCACATCCACCTGTGAGGAGGGTTTCCTCCTGAATGGGACAGCTGACACTGAATGCACCTCTCTTGGTACATGGAGCAAAGACATCCCACGTTGCTTGGGTAAAAACAATCCATCTATCTGCTGATCATAATCCACAGATGAACTCTTCTTTCATGGTTTAGATGCAATGACTCTTCTCTTCTCTTTAAATAGCTTTGCTCCTTTATGTCTCTGTTTCTCTTCCAGCTAAGAGATGCCCCACTCTGAAGTCCACCTCTCATGGCTCCTTAGTCTGCTCCGCTCCTCATGGGGAGTTCAGTTTTAGTTCTCAGTGCTCATCTACCTGTGAGGAGGGTTTTCTACTGAATGGGGCGGCTGACACTGAGTGCACCTCTTTGGGCACGTGGAGCAGAAAAATGCCCCACTGTCTGGGTAATAAATCAAAATTTCAGAGAGCTACACTTGACATGTATTCTCTTCTGCTAGGTGCACATTACCATACACTCATGACTTGGAATGTGGGTTTACAGATGTCACTGTGTTGATTTATATCACAACACACCAGCTGTGTTTTTATTTGTCATGTCTAAAATCAGTGGTAAGTGTGTTAAAGGGAGATGAGGATTGCTTGGTCTGAAACTGATGGTCATATTTTTTATTATCCACAGCTCAGCCATGCCCCCTGCTGGCTAAGGCTCCACAACATGGTAGGATGAACTGCAGCAACCCATACTCCTCTTTTAGCTTCGGCTCCCACTGTGACTTTGACTGCAATGAGGGCTTCTGGCTGAGAGGAACACCAACTATGACATGCAACACCTCAGGCCACTGGAGTCAAGATCTGCCCACCTGCCAGCGTGAGAGCTCACAATACCTTAAACTTACTTGCTGATCTGGTACTCAAACAGCTGATCCAATGTCATTAATTTCAATTTCTGTCTTTTTCACACCTCAGCGGTGCAGTGTGAGGCCATTAGTGCCTTGTCTTCATCCCTGTCTATGAACTGCTCCCATCCTCTGGGGAATTTCAGCTTTGGCTCCCAGTGTCTTTTCACTTGTGGAGGAGGATCCTCCCTGAATGGCACAGAGGTGCTGTCTTGCTCCTCCACTGGGTTTTGGAACGACAGCCTGCCTATCTGCATAGGTAAATTGGTTTTTCAGCATACTAACATGCTCACAATGACAATGCTATCTTAGGCAGGTATAATATTTGATGTCTAATCAGCGCAAACTAGAGCTGAAGTATTGGACATATTGAAATTTTGACATGACAGCTCTAGAGAGAAAGTTAAATGATCACCAGTGTGATTAGATTCCATCCTGAGGGGGACATAAATGTGTGTAGTAAATTTACCAAAAAAACACAAATATCAACCTCTTGGTGGCACTATGGGTCACCAAAGTCATTAGGATACATCACGTGGGAACCATGAATGTCAGTACCAAAGCTTGTGCCAATTCATGTGCATGTTAAATTTTCGAAAACGTTCACCTGCTGCTTGTGCTACAGGGGAAGTCAGGAGATTACCAAGATCATTAGGGAGATCATGCTCTGGGAACCGAGAATCTATGTACACACTTTCATAGTAATCCATCCAATAGCTGTTGAGATATTAAAGTGCGGACCAAAGTGGTGGACTGACCGATCGAGAAATGTGCAGTTAGGATAAAACAACAAATTAAAAACAACTTGTATTGAGTGTGATCTTTATGTGTTCCTGTAGGAGATATGCCAGTGGGGACTGCCATGCTGCTGTCGACGAGTGCAGGAGCAACCTACATTCTCTTGCCACTTGTCCTGATTGGACTGGCTTTGTTCGCTTTAATGCGATTAAAGAAAAAAAGTAAGACTTACTTTAATGCTGCTGTACAGTTTGATACATACAAATACAGCATGTTGTGGCACTCACAGCACATCTTTAATCCTTATTTCTGATTTTTGCAGAAAAGAATGTCATGTATGTGCCAGCATGGGGGGAGCATGAGAATCCAGCATTTGAATCTGAGGCCTGAGTTTTGCAGCAAATCATTTCATACACTGAAGCCCAATGCTTGCTGTTATTATACAAAGCTTGGTAGTTATTGGTGCGAGAAGATTACAGTGGAATAAGAGCTTTACGTTAAGAGTGATTTCAGTTTCCTCAGACAATCCTTAAAATGTAGATAATAATGCACATTTTGTATGCAAACCTTGAATTATTTTGTTAAAAACACAAAGCTGGGTGCAGCTTGTGCTTGCTCTTGTATATTGCTTGATTGTCAATAAACTATCAACGGTTGTTGAATGGTCCCTTTTATTTTATTTTATCTTATTTTATTTTATTATTTTATTTAATTATTATTCATTTTTATTATTTATTTTTTTAATTTTAATTTTATTTTATTTATTTTATTTCATCATGTGATTCACCCAGTATCGTGTATAAATTATGTGATCGGGTGGGCATTCTTTGTCAATGTCCAGTGTCATTTGGTCAAGCATTAGGTGATCCTGTCTTGCTGGTGCCCTCCCTAGAAGCTCAGTTTATCCACATTTGACCTCCCCCATAGGAACCAATACTGTGGGGTCAAGTGGGGAAGTGGCAGAAACCCTCTGAGATTACCAAACTGCCACAAAGTGTCAGTTTAGCACATTTAGTGGCCAGGAAACTCCTGTCACTGATTGGGGAGGAGGTGATCCATTATCAGCCTCAGCTCAATGTGTCTCACTGGGCACTGATCCCACACTAAGGGGCAATTCACCACCCCCACGGTAACTCACACAGTTTTGGAATATATTTCATATTAGGGCTGATGTATAAATTACACTACTGATTTAGGTGAAAATCTATTGTCTGAATTAAGTATGGAGTTCCTATTGTGTGACTACTGTATAGAATCTTCCCTGTGTGTCTGTGCCAATAGTATACCCCCAGACTTGTGGTGGAAATGGCCAATGGAGCATCTTCAGCAAAGCGTGTGCATCTGTCTTGGCGCTGCAACAGCATGAAGCCAATTATAGCGGTTAAAAGACAGAGGGTTTGTGGCCTGTGGTTGGCATGAAGGGTGCAATAAATAACCACACTGTCGACAGGAAACTGTTTGGCTACCGTCAGAATAATAATGAGGTTATTGCTACCTGCTGTGACCGTATGATCACGGTTTGATTATTTTTCTCATCCCACCCACGGCTGCTGGCAACTGTATATGCGTGCCAACTGCGCACAGGCTCGCGCACAAGAAGGGAAAAAGCCCTGCAGGTGACCACCTTGGCTTCCTTCCCTGATATTTAAGTCTGGCTTCTCTCCCTTCATCTACCTCTGAAGATACAAGGAAGTACATTATGATACTTTAGTCCCCGACAACAAAGAGTGTTGTTCCTCCTAACACATGAGCATGCACACATGCGCATGCCAGCAGACACTTAGAGCAGATACAGACACAGATACAAAGGCAGACTCAAAGAAACACACACTCGGTATACTCTGCTGCACACTTCTTTAGCTCTGGTTGGCAGTAGCATACCACGGTGACAGACAGTTAGATTGTTCCTGACCATTGACTTGCGCTCTCTGCTCTGCAAGGTCTGATTTCATAGTGGGGAATATGAGATGGGTCCAGGAGAGGGTTCACGGCTGGGGCAAGGAGGCACTCCATACAGTGGGCCTTCATATCTCTGTGTCACCCTGGGCATTCTCCCCTGACACAGCTTTCAGCCCCTCTGTTGTCTGGAGCCCCCGCCCTGGGTTTTCTCAACCTCCCTCCCCAGGATTGGTGCATTCCAGCTGGGCACAGTGCCTGGGTGGTCCCCCCCTCCTCCTGTCCTCTATACTGGAGGAAGGAAAAGGCAGAAAAATGCAGCGAGGGCCTTTGACCGTGAGGAGCACAATGTGAGCGTTGATGATGGCGGCGTGGATGTGATGCTTACCTGCCACTGACCCATACAGCTGTCATAGCCCAGCGTTTCACAATCTGATGATCCACCCAACAGCCAGGGGAAGATGCCTCGCTGACCTGTCACCTAGATTGGACTGATAAGCACCGAGGATGGACTGACCCAGCTCTAACCCTCAGCATGAATACCCCATCTTCATAATAGATCAGCCTGTGCCTCATACTCACTACGCCACATATTTTATACTGAATATTCACTGTATCATAACCATTATTTATTAATCATTGTTGATTCATTCAAGATGAACGGCATACACACATTGTGAGAATAAATACAAATACACACCCAAACAGCTATTTACATTAGTAGATGCAGTTATGATCTCATGATCTAACATTCAAACATAGTGGGAGAGGTCCGACGGTATCGTGCATACACAGGAGCCTGTGTGTCGTACAGTGGGATTGTAAAGCATAAGAGGCAGTAGTGTAATCATCTTTATATGCACGTGCACATGGTATATTGCATGGTATCACAGTGTACCCACGTCCCCCTGGCGTTGACCGCTTCCTCAACTATCTTGTGCATGATACAGAATAGCCCAATCACCAGAAGGAAATGTTGGAATTGTACTTTTTGGCAAACCTCGGATATGTTACATTTGTATGACATAGTTAATAGATTCCATGTATATGAGCTGAGTTTCTCATCGGGAGGAGGAGAGGATGATGGCGTCACATCAAGGCAAGACAGCTCCCAAGCAGCAGAAAGCAGCAGAATACCGTTTGAGACCAACATTTTTTTATAATGTGACATTTCTAGCTGTGTTTGAAGCAGCAAAAGTGGGTATTTTTTAATGAGTTCGGGCCATTTATAGCCATGTTTGTAATTGCAAAAGCGGGTATTTTTTAATGAGTTCGAGACATTTATAGCCACATTTGTGGTGACAAAAATGGGATTTTTTTTACGAGAGTTCGGGACATATCTAGTCATTTTGTAATGGCAAAAGCGGGTATGCTTTAAAGAGTTTGGGACATTTATAGCTGTGTTTGTAGCGACAAAAGCGGGTATTTTTTTTAACGAGTTTGGCACATTTATAGCCGCGTTTGTGGTGACAAAAGCAGGTATTTTTTTATGAGAGTTCGGGACATGTCCAGTTATGTTTGTAGCAACAAAAGTGGGTATTTTTTAATGAGTTTGGGACATTTATAGCCACGTTTGTAGTGACAAAAGCAAGTATCTTTTAATGAGAGTTTGGGACATGTCAAGTCATGTTTGTAGCAACAAAAGTGGGTATTTTTTAATGAGTTTGCGACATTTATAGCCGTGATTGTGGTGACAAAAGTGGGTATATTTTTACGAGAGTCCGGGACATGTCCAGCCATGTTTGAAGCAACCAAATGGGGTGTGATTAACCCAAAATATGATGATTTTCTAACCCTAGCCAAGTGGGTTTTGTGCCTAAACCGAACCACACATTAACCACAGCCTTGTCACAACATGGAATTAAAAATGGAAACGTAAAGAAATGTAAAGTTTGAACTTATCTGCTACATATGAAACGTAAAAATCTAACATATCCGTGGTTTGCAGAAACATACAACACCAACATTTATTTTGGACATTGTGTTGCACAGACAGATAAGTGATGAGCCCGGAGAGCGATGCAGAGTGAGGGAGACACACCACTTTTCACTGAGTCCCACCTCCAACCTCAGGAGGTGAAGTAAGAGTCCTGCATGGAGTAGAGGCGGTCGATAGGGGTGAGCAGAGAGGAGTCACCCAGAGACAGGCAGTCGCTGTCAGCCACATGACACAGAGGGTCTCTGTCCATCTCCCCGTACAGACCCTTAAAACCTGAAAAAGACACAACATCATTGGTCACCTTTTTAAAGCTATGCCAATTTTAGTCATAAGGAGGAGAGGAGTTCTACTCGGTCTTTAAAAACAGTTGTATTAAGTCTTCTGTGATTTGGAGGGAGCTTTCTAAAGTGTGAAGAAACGACCCTAGTGATGTCATCAGGGTGGAGTTGCATTATGGAAAATGTAGGATGTAAAGACTGCAAATTAGGATATCTCAGCCTCTGCTGTACCAGTCTGACCACCTCTGACCTTTGACCCAACTTTATCCCAACAGTCACAAACAGACTGATGACATGTAAGTACATTGTAAGGATGTTTGCTGACCTCTGACCTCTTGTCAATATTAGCTGCATTTTAAACACATTAAAGACAACACACAAGGAGAAAGAGCAGTAGCCCAGGAAACAGTGCTACAATATCAAAGATCAACAGGATCCAACATATGAAAAAACAACAACTATCAGGCGTTTTAAAATAATAAACTCCTGACTTAAGTTATGATGTCATATTGCCAAAAATAATGGCAATCCCACCCATTAGTGAACCTTTGTAGAACAACACTCTAAACATGTAACTCTCCATCATGGTTTGACAGCCCTGAGGTCTTTACCGTAGGGGTGCATGTGATCCCCTGGCATCTGAGGTGGGGTCAGGCCCTGTCTGAAGGGGTCCATGTCATAGTCCTGCTGCTCCAGTGTGGTGAGTCCCATCTGCTGCTGCTGAATGTGGGTGTACGAGGACCCCAGGTGCTCCAGCTCAGAGGTCAAACCGCCACAGGAGGGCGCTGTGGGGCACAGAAGACACACAGGAGACTGTGTTTACTGCTATTGTTACAGTGAGCTTTTGTGCCTTGTGCAACCGTCATGTTGCTATAGCTATTTAGCTTTTTTAGAGCTATATTAACTGACTTCTGTGGCTTTCAGAAGTTGCACATGTTTCAAGATCTCTCTCAGAAACCTAACTGACTCACCTGCCTGTAATATGATTATTTAATTTTGTCTGCTGAAAGATACTTTTAAAAAAACTCATTATATTTTTACTAAATGTTGTAAAATATAGTAGTGTTTTCTGTATTCAACAAAGACCTTCTCATTGCCAACGTTTTCTTTAGGATATTATATCACGTGAGAGGAATGAAGAACATTTTCCAACACCTGTGTGATGTGATGAGTGCTCGAGCTGCTCCTGAGTCTGCTGCTGCTCCTGCTGCTGCTGCTGTCTCCTGGCCAGTTTCTTCATCTTAAAACACACACACCAACAGACATTAATCTCACCCACAGGCCTAATGTAAACCATTTTTTTCTCACTCCAACACAGTCCCTCTCTGCCACCCAGGCGTACGAGTGTGTTCACTCAATTGCAAAGTATTAACAGTGAGGTAAAGGACATCTGTCAGTGGAGGAGGGAAACCACACGTGCCCACTTTGTGAGGAAATATGGGATTTAATCTACAGTGATCTCGCAGTGAGATGTCATCAGTTTCCTGTATGAAGAGATAACCAGGCTGATTTCCACTCTGGCATACAAACACGGTGCAGAAAGAGTTCTTTTATTAGTAGCGCATATGACTCTGTGTGTGTGTGTGTGTGTGTGTGTGTGCACTGTGTATTACTTTGGCTCTTTGGTTCTGGAACCAGACCTGCACAACCCGGACGCTCAGACCAGTCTCTGCTGCCAAGGTCTCCCTTACCTTGGATTAAGATTCAGGGGAAGGAGAGAGAAAGAAAGGGAGGGCAAAAATTGGAAAAAAGAAAAAGAGAAGAGGTCACTTGAAGGTTAAAAACAAAACTGTATCGCTTCACCAAGTTGCCTCAAACAAAGAGGAAGGAATAAAGTATTTATGACATTTATTTTTTGGGGGAAATAACAGCTTTGTTCATGTCTGTACTTTTGTATTCTTTAAGGTCAAACCTGCTGTAATAATGAAGTCATGGCTACAACCAACCAAATCACCAGGAAAAATGTTGGCATTGATTTAGGCACAAAAACACTTGGCTATGGTTAGAAAAAGATCACGTTTTGGCTTTAAAAAGACAGTTTTGGGGGCAAAAACCTGGCAGGAAACGCATCATTGTCTTGGTAAAAAACAACCTTCTTTTGTGAAACTATCGCAGCAAGAAAAGCAGCAATGTCGCTTTTTGTTGCACTATACCTGGTGGAAAAACTGCTACAGCTTGCTAAAAAATACCCACATTTGGTACCTCAAAATCTGCTTTTAAAGCAACGATTGGTTGCCAGAATGCATGATTTTGCCGTTTGTTGGTCTTTTCTGCAGCTTGGCAGGAATCTTGCTTAACTGACACACCGTCCATCGTCTCCTCCTTCCTCAGATGAAAAACTCAGCTTATATATTCTGTTACTGTAGAATAATTAATTTGATACATACAAAACATGCAAATGTAATGTGTATGTGGTTTGCAGAAACGTGCAAAACCAATATTTTCTTCTGGTGCCTGGACTGCTGTAGCATATCTACCCATCTGCCCAGCAGCAGTACAGTACTACTATACTATTACACCACAGTAGATGGTTGAAATCTTGCTACACCTCTGGCTAACTGCTATATTTTTTACACTGAAGAGTTATGTCTTACTGTAAAGCATGATATGATTCAATGGTTTTATGCCCACATTTCATAAAATTGGAGGATCTCACTCTAAAAAAGTATTGCATGCTCATTTCTAAGACTGGTCTATGTCATATCCTCATTCAAAACTGGTAAAGTTCTCAGTCTTCAGTAGAAATTACAGTAAGTTGTTGACAGAAAATAACAACATACATAGTGCAACAAAGCCTGTGTAATATCAGGGGACAAAAGCCGTGGATTAAGGCAAGGACTTCTACATACTCATCCACTCTACCTCCTTGGTGAGCACAGAACTAACACTTTACCTTTCGACAAGGCTTGGATGAGACCTCAAAGGAAGCTTTAAAGGTCCGTCTCTGTTGAGTGGTCAGAATAGTGCGCGGCCTTTTGGGACGTTTGCTCTCCAGATCTTCCGATCTAACTCGTCTGCCTGTAACCCTCCCAGATTCCTCTTCTTCCTCCTCTTCTTCATCATCACTTTTACCTAACGGGCAGACATAATTGAAAAGTCATTAGACAGATGAAAAAGTAAAGGGAAAATTCAAGCTAAGAGAAGTGCATCATCTGCATTTAGTTATATGCAGATTAGGAATTGTAGATACATTTGTTAATTTTCTTGACAACAACAGTGACATGTAAGAGGTACACTAGAACATAACGGTTTGCAAGCATACTAATTTTAGTTTGGGTAAATAACCCAACAGTTAGATATATAAATATACTGACACTGGGTCAAAACAACTTATTCTTATGTCTTTTCTAACCCACTTATGTGTAACCAGTGGACTCTAGTGTTGTCTGCGTTATGTTGATATGAAGAGGCCCACACTGTGGATATCTTTGGAGGTGATCTCCAGTAATTCCTGACAACTTTGACAGCAAGAGGTAAAAACAGTCCTCCGTCAATTCCTACCATATAACTTGAGCCCATCTCCCATTGAGTACAACATAAAAAGGGAAGAGGTAAGGCAGGAGACACCTCTTTATAGGTGGGGCACCCCCAAAGGTGAATGTAGGGGTACAGAAACTGAGCATCAAACATTCCACATATTGACTATGGAGGCCTAAGCGTGTCAGGTAACAACAACTAAAACAAATTATGTGTAATTATAATAGTTAATATTACAACTGTACATTTGACTTTGTTACACATATTACTGCTGTATAACTGACCCTGTTACAAATGCATTGGGTCAGTTTTGACCATGTGAGTAGTATGTATGTATACACACACACACACACACACACACACACACACACACACACACACCACACATACACACACTGTACACACATCCTGTACCTGTGTCGGAGGAGGTCGGGCTGGCCACACACTGGTGGTAGTCGTCTCTGGCACACAGTAGCTGTCCCTCCCTGAGGACACAGTGGTCTCCAGTCTGCAGGCGGCAGGAACAAACGCTGCAGGTGAAGCAGCGCAGGTGGAACACAGCGGCCCCTGCACGCATCACCAGTTCTGTGGGAGAGATGGCCTCTGCACAACCCCCACAACGCACTGCAAACAGACTGGAGAAAAGGAACAGGCGGGTGGAGGTGAAACAGAAGGGAGGGAATTGTGAGAACTTAGTAAATAACAGAGAGTGGTGCTTTTGTTTGGCTGCCTGGAGCTTGAGTATAAGCTGAGACACTTGAGGACCCCTCACACCTCAGTAAGAAGAGACTCTGTGAGAAAAAAAAAAGCTTGGTTGACTTGGGGAATGTTGCTGAGTCGAGCTGTCACTCAAAAGAACTGCCAACCTGACTTGTCCCCTTGCCTCCTCCTCCTCCTGCCCCGACCACTCAGACACATACCCTTAGCTTGGCGGGTGTGCATCTTAGCGCCTGGCAACCAGGACTGGTGGGCTTAGCCTCAGAGACTGTTGCCGTGGCTCCGGCTGCCTTGTCCGAGGCTGTGCTCCTGGGGAGGCAGGAGAAAAGCTCTCGGCAGGCCATGGCTCCAGGCAGAGGGGGGGAATCAGATGTCCCGGTGGGAGAGGCTGAGCCGCCGGTCCCATGAATTATCCGCGGAATTATCCCTAAGTCTGCTTAACCAGAGTGGGACAAAGACAGAGCCAGCCCCCAAGCAGCAGGACCATTGTCCGCTGGCTGGCACCGCGGCATTTTGGGTCTGTCACGCAGGATGATGCGTCATCATTCTGGAGCTGGCGTTTGTCTCCAGACCTGACTGGGTCACCAGACCAGTCAGCCCAGAGGCATGAGAAAGTGACAGCTTTTTTTTCTCCATGTTTTTGTTTTCACATGAAAATACTTCACACAGTCCATAAGGAGAGTCGACATATATCACTGATTCAAGCTGGGCATCGTATTTTCTTTTTACTACTTTTTAGCCATTACAAATTAGTAGTGGCATTAGAGGTTAGTCTAAAAAAAATGGAACTCAATGTCAATGCAACTACTCATGAGCAAATGTGTTTTAAGCAGGGCCGAACCACCTATATAACATTGAGGGGGCGCATCCTCTGTGACCCAACCCTCAAGGGGGTTCTGGGGAAATTCCCAGGAGAAACTGTGTAGAGACTAGCAGCTAAACGGACCATTTTAGAGCATTTCTCAAAGTTTTGATGACTCAGTGCCATTTCAAGGAGCATTACACGGTCAGGCTCCGTCCTTCGTAGCTGAACTACTTCACCCATATTCTTCAGCTCGCTCTCTTTGATCAAATGCGTTAAATTTGTTGTCTGTCCTGCGCACTCGCCTTAAGACACATGGTGATCGTGCTTTTGCGGCCGTAGCACCTACATTTTGGAATGCTCTGCCTGCTCCCCTCCAGTCTGTTGACTCAGTGGTTTCTTTTAAAAGGCAGCTATAAAGACACACCTGTTTAGACAGGCGTGTGGGTAACTTGCAACAGAGCTGTATTATTACAAATTTTCTGTTTTGTGGTTTCTTGTTGTGCGTGTGCAAATAGTTTTGCTAGTTGTGCACTTTTCATTATGTGGCTCACGTAGTCACTTTGTCTCTGTGGTTTCTTTCTTGTTGTGTATTGCCCTTGTGAAGGACTTTGTGACCTATGTCTGCGAAAAGCGCTATATAAATAAATTTTACTTTCTTACTTTCTATTACTTTTTATGACTTTTTATGACATAATAATACTTTACAAAAGCTAGAACAGTCTACAGTGATATAGCCTGCATAACACTCATTCTTTTCTTTCTAGTTTTCCACTTTTTAACATTTAAAAGTAATGACATAGAGAGACTGTACCTACACAAAGCAGTTGGGCAATGGCCTCTGCTGGAGTACGGCAACACCACTTGCACAAACCATATGATATGGTAATGATTATGATTAATCATATGATTATGATTACATTTGCTGGGGATTATTTCAGACTGTAGTGCGCGGTTGCCTGTCGTGCCATAATTTTTTTTTTCTTTACATTTTTATCAATCTATTGTGGGGATGGGTGGGAGGATTTTAAGCATATTTGAACTGCAGATATGATGGACCACAGCCATGTGTGTTTCATTTGAAAAACTCTATGCTAAACTTTATTTTTACAGTCATTTTAATCAATAACTAAATTGTTCATTTATGTATTTCGTCTCAAACAGATGTTATTAATTTTTTGTTAAAATTATGCTGTGTCATGGGACCACCCAGACAAATAAATTACACACTACAAAAGGGGGGAAAACATTTCTTTTTGTGGTGTGGCACTTTTATGCCTAAAACAGTCTTGACGTAAAGGAAAACAGGCACAAATATTAACTATAAGTGTTCTCCATAAATCAACTCCTACTAAACATTTCACATGAACTTTCAGGTGACACAGATTTGTTTTTCACTTCCTTTTGAACAAGGGCGAAGGTTTTGTTCAACATTTGGGGGGACACATATGAAACAGAGGGTTTGGGGGTCCTCTGCAAGAAAATTTTGAGTATTAAACACTTAATTTTCTGCATTCTGGTGAAGTCTTATGCACCGATTTGTGCCTTTTCTGCACCAAGTTACGGAGTAAATGTCTTGTATTTTATCATAATTAAAGTTCTATTCTAGGGACGTGGGACATGTGTTAAGTATTTCGGGGAACGTGTCCCCCCTGAAATCTACCCCTATGGTTTTGGATGATATGTAAAGTAGAAATTAAGCACAATATCTACAAACACATGAACCCTCAGACTAAACATAAAGCAAACACGCAGGTTGAGACATCCCTGTCAAAAGGTCTGGAGCTGCAACATCCTGAAGACAAACATTGCTGGGACCTCTCATTGTTGCTGTGGGGTCGCTAGGGAAACGGTAAAGCCCATTCCCAGCAGCGCAGGAGGGTCAGTCGGGCTGCTTGACCCATCCAAGTCGTCTGCCGCGCGGCCTCAATGGTATGCGCTTTAATATGGCCAACATACCGTCTGTGGTATGTGCATTCCTGTGGCAACACAAGATGCATCAACGAACATTTTCAAAGGAAGTGTGGCGGAGGAAATACCCGGAATGTTTCTGGGTTTCTGTGATACGGCAAAGCACTTGATTTAATGTGTCAGTATGATGCTAATGCTTGATGTCAGTGAGGAAGAAACTACGGGCATTAATGTTGTGAGATCATTCATGTTTCGAGAATCGCTTTTCCATTATGCGCCTCGTCCAGTTCGTCTCATCGTACCCAGTATTCTTACAGTAAGCGTTGTTAATGCAAAGGTAAGAGTACCTCCAATACTTATGGAGCAGCTTGAGGTGTTTAATATTTCAGAGTTTCCGTTGACATGATTGGCCCAGAGGCTCTGCCAGGAGAGCGGGAACACTCAGTCACGCTGGATTTAGACATGGCAATTAGTGACAAGATCATTACAGACAAATAAGTCAGCAAAATCCAGCGCTCCTCCACACTGACATGGCCAGGGTCAGCCACTCTCAAGGCAGATGCACTGTATGAGTGTGGAGCCAAAATACACACACACAAACACACACCATACACACACATTTACTCAAAGCCCGCAAAGCAAGCCCTCCTTTCTCATTGTTCTCGCCCTGACTCCAGTGCTGACCTTTGGCAGACAGACTGCTGGTCTGGTGGACATGCAGAGAGGCAGATCTTGTTTCTGGATCAGGTTAACCTGGATCCTTTGCTCAACACACACGCTAACAGAGGCCGTGTATCAGATACAGATCTGCGGGTCAAGTGCACCGCCAGTCACACCGCTGATCTGACGACCAATCTGCTGTCCAGTCCACCCGTCCACTGAACCGTTTAGCCAATCTTAATCTACTGACAATCTGAGCAACCTCAACATCACATTGTCAGACAGGAATTTGCATACTGCGTCATTAAATTACAGTACAGTCTTTCGTGTGTATTGTGTGTCCTTTGTGACAACTACGGGTCAGGAAAGCAAAAGGAGATGAATTACAATGCAGTCATGTCAGGAATATTTATCACCAATATCTCAAACAATCTTTAAATGTGTTGTTGTGTCACAAAATAAAATTTTGCCATAGATTATCATTAATATTATTCCTGAATAAGGAAGGCCAAAAGAAAGTAAATCCATCCAATCTTGTAGATAACGTAATCATTAATGAGGTGATAAATTCAGAAAAGCGCCAGTGGTTATCTGTCATACGTCAGTGTCCCATCGTGAGTATTGCCAATGGTTTTTCCAGAGCCAGATCTAGCACATTTGGTATCCGAGGCAAGCCCGAACCACCGCATGATAATACCGGCACGTCATCGGTATCTACCTACAGAAGAGACTTGATGATCGCTAAAATTAGGTAGGGAAAAAATTGGATATATCGATATTGGTATCGGTCATCGGTCAAATTAGTTGTAACATATCAGCATATTGGATATCGGCAAAAAATCCAGTATAATGCATTTCTAATTACAATCCAGAACAAGAGCTAATGAGAAATCAACACAAGTAAATCTTAAGGACAGTTTTTTTGCAGGGGGGATGGGTGGGGCATCTTACGCAGCCATCTATACGAAGATCCGCCACTGGGTATTAATGAGTTTCTGTAAATGTCACTTAACACTTGAGTTCACCGTCGTGTTTGAACTCATAAAGAAGTAAGTAAAATCATAAAGGTAAAACAATTCTGCCTCAAGACATCGTGATGTGAAACATATTTGGTCACTAAAAGAATTCACTGTTACCCATCCTCTAAATCACGTTATTCCAAAAATCTTTACATTCTGGTGCTGTACTTCATGAGCTTAAAGTCGCACAGGTTAAACTGGTCCATTTACTGATGCATATGCATTCAAACTCATGTCAAACAGCCCTAAAAATCAGAACAGCTGTATTGATTATCTGCTGATCTGTTCAGGCTTAATGGATATAGCATTTATGATCATGCTAAGAACTCCCTGTTATCTGTTGTAACACAGAGCATACGTCGATTGATGGTTACATATCTGGAAGAAGGTGAATATTTCTCACACTTTTTAATTTAATTTGTCTGATACTTTATTTCAGTCCACTAATGCAAGTTTATGTATGTTATGTTGTTTATGTACAGCCTCTTGGATTACGTAATAAAAGCAACACTGATAAAATTTGGAGTGAAGAGGACTAATAAAGTATAAACGACTTTGCTAAGGGAAATTCACATACAGGCATTATTGTCTTTTAGCTTCCATGAACAGGCCAACAGACATCTAGGCCCGGCTGGTATCTATTTACCACACGAGCAAAAGAAAAACAATGGCTAGATTCAGACAGAAGATGCAGCATGTGGTAGGAGACAAATGTTGTCACAGTATGGAATAATTGTCACTTATGAGCTGGCTTCACACTAGTCCTGGATGAAAAGAAGGGAGGGAGCGGAACACAGTTTTGCACCGCGAGACAAACACTGGCACACTTTTTAAAACCCTCATCATGGACAAAAGTGGTGCTGGTGCGTTATAGGGTGTCATAACCCCAGACAGGACGGGCAGAGAGGTGGAGACGTGAGACCTCAGAGGCAGAGCTCTGGCACCAGGCCTCCTGCTAATTGGTCAGGTCAGATATCTCACGGTCGGCTGGGCGTTGTCCCATTGCTCGACACTGGGGCTGCTGTGAGCAGAGCTTTCCAGATGCCGCGGCACATAACGCCAGGGCTCATGGAGCGCACTGTCCCCCAAAATAAGTTCACACCATCCTCACTGCTCTCTTGTCGGGATGCACCAGACCTTCTGACATATGGCTCTACTCTCCTAATTACCTCTCAGTTCTGCTCTTTTTCTCTGCGCTTCAGCCAAGTGCTATGATCTGCACTGATCACGCCAAGCACTTTGAATTGTGTGCTTTTACAAGAATCCACTCTGATTTGTATTTATTCGTCAAAATGCCAGTTAAAATGTTAACTTTCATGCTTGGTTATTGTAGAAATGGCATGTTTTAAAGGATTATTCTGCTCACACAGGCCTCCAACACTACTGCAGTGTGATTTAGTTGACTGAGAACATGATGGTGGGGAGCATTTTGGACCAGTATGTGTAACATTTCTTGTTTCCCAGCCTGCTTGGCAGAACGACCGTCACTAAATTGTTCAGAAATAATGTGAGCTGCTGCCTGTTAGGGTGAGCAGTTTTTGTCTTGGCTCTCTTTTAGGTGTTTTGGAGGAAGAATGAGGGGATGAGGCCGTGGCAGTGGGTGGGTAGGAGGGAGTCGCAGCGATGGGTGATGATGGTGGGAGTTTTTAGGGGGGGACCGCCTCATCGACGAGACCATATGTTGTCCCCAGCTTGCAGTTGCCACGCCAATGGGCCTCGAAATTTTAACACATTTTGACAATGTGTCAGTTGAGCTCTACCCCTAGTTGTGTGCTGCGTGTGTGCATGCTGTATGTGTGTGTGAAGGTGTGACCGTGTTGTTTTGTGTGTGTGTGTGTGTGTGTGTGTGTCTGTCTCTTTGTGTGTGTGTGTGTGGATGTACACTATGCAATAGTGTTCTCACATTCCAGCTCCCTCGCCACCCCTTCCTCCTACAGTCACCTTGTTCTCTTAGTGCATCGTGCCAAGTTCCCTGAAAGGCAGCTTACACCATATACGCACATGTACAACTACACGTGCACAAAAAACACACACGTAACACAATGCTTTTCCTATAAGCAACACAATGTACCCATGTGTATAGTTTGTGAAACTAGGCAAGAAAATATGGAATACTATAAAGAAAAATCACTTTTTTCCTCACTTTCTTTCTCATTCTTAGTCCCTCTCTCTTACACACACACACACACACACACACACACACACACACACACACACACGTTCTTAGTCAAGGTCAGATCTGGACAAGGGTTCCGTTGTCATAATTGCCTTAATAACGCAGAGCAATTTTTGGACCGCGGGCCAGAAAATAAAATAAAATGGATAAAATCAAATAAAATAAACGCCCTAAAAGAAACTTTAAAGTTCAATAGAGCTGCAAAAAACAACATTATGTGTTTTTCCTATAACTATAATGTTGGCAGTGTATTTGCAACAAATCTGCACGTATCACAGCCAAAACAGGACTAGGAAAAAAACCCAACTAAATTATACTGTCTATAATCCTGTATCTATACAAGACATCAAGATGAGGTGCAGCTATGTGATTATTTTAAAATATTTTATTAATTTTAGCAGAACTTTTCTTACAAACTATAATGAATTTTTTTTAAAAAAAAAAGTATATATACATATTTTTTTTCCTCATTAAATTAAATTGTCTTTTTGCACAGACTTTAAATCAGTGAAAAATATGACAGTCACCTGACATTGGTAGCCCATAAAATCCATATTTTTTCCATTTTTAATTCATTTTATTAGTTAAATTAAATTGTATTTCTTAATGCAAAACATCAACTGGCATTACAATATAAAATCAGATGTGCTTAACCTGCCCTCTTTGTAGCTGCACATGAGCCTCTCAGAGAGAGTGGGAAACTAACATGTATGCGTCAGTGTTTTATGATTTCAGCTGTAACATCAGGACAAACTCACAATAATGAAGAGCTGGATCTCAGCACTTACTCTGCATAGTCCCGCTTGCAGTAAAGTTTGCGGTCCCGCAGAAAGCAGGAGTTCCTGAGCGCGTCCCCGCACGCCGCGCACCGCACACACTCCTCATGCCAGAGGCCGTCAGTGACTCTGAGCAGGAATCTGTCTCTGATCAGCCGGTGGCATCCGGCACACACTGCCCTCTGATCCATATCTGCAATGATGGGGAAATCCTTTAATTAGGACACTTTTCCAATCAGCAGGACGGGGCTGGAATATTGGCTATAATTTGGCTGGAGCAAAGTTTGATGGAGGGTTTGATTAAAAATGCGACTTTACCTCGTTATAATGGGATTAAAAAGTGCTTAAACAGGGTCTTTATTTGTTTAAAAAATGGGTATTGCAGAGTTAGACCTCATTATTTTTTAATTGTTGTTTAATCTGAGGAAATATTAAGTTAATTTGATGACCATGTGCCAAAAATAGTGCTGAAAATTAAACATCTCAGGTCAAATTTATACTAAAAATGTGTCTAAATGTTACTAACTAAAGCTTCACTGATATAATCATGTCATTAAGTTTTACCCACTTAAACATAAAGCCAGTTGATCCACCATTGCAGCCCCCTGACGACACATTCAAATAAGTTTCCACTTATTTTGAATATTTGGAGGAAAATGACTATTGGAAACTAACATTTTAAATACACTTATGTAAGTTTGAGGAGTTCATACCTGCAAAGCGCGAGATTGGAGGCGGTAGAAAAGTGTTTTGGTCCTCAGCTCTTCAGCTCTTCCTCTCAGAGCATCTCCGGCGCTCAGAGTCCCGCTGCTGCAACTTGCTGCTCCGAGCAGCAGCGCATCAAAGTTTCTCCACAGAGCTTCCGACGACCTCTCTGAGTCCACCGGTATTGACTATTTAGGCTTTCTATCAATTATCCTATTAGGAGTGAACGGGAAGGAGAGAGAGAGAGAGAGAGAGAGAGAGAGAGAGACAGACAGACAGACAGAGACTTCCTCCATGTGCAGGTGCCGGTACCTCTCCCTCCCCCCTCCCTCTGTCCCTCTGTCTCACTCCCTCCCCACACTGGATGCCACAAAGTTCCCAGAGACGCACATGAAGCGATTGTTTTGTTTTGCATTAAGAAGCTCTAATGCATAAAGTGCTCAGGAAGTTAAGTGTGCAGGTTAAAGGTCAGACTTTTAAAGGGATTTCAAGATAGATAGATAGATAGATAGATAGATAGATAGATAGATAGATGCTTTACAAACTTTATTCCAGATATAGTAAACAAAAATAAATGGAAAATAGTAGAAAAAAATAGTAAAAAAAAGACAATATTGATACTTGAGAATAAAAAAAAGATTTCTGACATTAAGAAAAAAGGACTTCTATCAATTTAAGCATTAAAAAATCGATAAAAAAACCCCATGAAATTCATGAAAATAAAAATCACTATTGTCGTAATTTTGCTTTTTCAGTTTATTTTTTTTAATCTATTTTTTAGTGTCTGAATCTCAGATGTTGATGTCCCAAATACTTATCAGACAACATATACACTGATAATAATATTGAGAATAAGCCAGTGTATCGGCCTGCCCAATTTATAGGTCTGGCTCCACCAGTGGTGTAAGGAAGTTACGATGGGCCCCACGGCACACTATGATGAAGGGCCCTCATGTACGCTATCATGCATGTATTGTCTTGACACAAATAGAGAACTGACACTGGATAACATCAACCAACACATTACCCAGCAGTCATCTTTGCATATCTGACAAAATATCAAAGAAAGTAAGAAATAAATCACTTTATTGTATAGTTTTTAGTATATTTATAGATGTTATAGCTTATATAGCAAAAGCATATAATTTTGTTTTAGCTACTGGTTATTTTAAAGAATAATAATAATAATAATAATAATAATAAAGGGCTTGCTATATTTCCAAGGTGGCAATCTGAGTCGCTTGCAAAGGTCTGTTCTCTCTACGGGCCCCTCCACCCCAGGGGCCCTGGTGCAATCGCACCACCTGCACTGTCTATATCTACGCCCCTGAACTCCGCATTGTTCCACATTTTGTTGCTTTGTTCATTTTTAAATTTACATTCAAATTTATACAATTATGTAATATCACCATGACCAGTCTTTACACCATCTCAGGGCTTTGTGATGAGGAGTAAAGGTGTTTTTAGTGTTGAGGCCTGCAGAGGCCCTCATGCTGAGTCCTGTTAGTCTGTCAGACTGGAACCATGAATTCAGGAATATCAAACATGCTATGAAGCAGCGTCTGTGTGAGGTGTTTACACTGTGTGGACGCCATCTGGTGGCCAACTGCGGGAAATACAAAGAAGGGACAACGGTTGTTACACTAGACCACCATCATCTTTGTCCTCATAATTATCATCATCTCAGCCCAGTAAATGATTTTGAACACACCAGTAAAATGTACATTCTACCACCAAATTATATAAATATTTTACTCTGTAAATATTTGGGATTTATTAATGTTTTAATAATGTATTAAACATTTTCTCAACCACTGATTAATCTATAGGCCTATTCTCCGGCCTGAAAGCTCCAGTGTGAAGGATTTGGGGGCATATCTGCAGAAATATATTATATTCCTTGCTATGTTTTTCATTCATATCATATAGTCATTTATATATATCATTTATAATCGCCTGATAATAAAAATTGTTGTGTCACTACCTTAGAATGAGCTGTTTATACAGTATGAGTTTTGCACCACTAGATGCCAGTAAATCCTGCACACGAGGAGCTAAACCCTTGAAGAAATTCCCTTGTGTTGCTTTAGTGTCACTTAACAAAGATGCAGTTTTACATTATCAAGAGAGAAGTAAAATGAATTTGGATTAAAAAACCCAAATGCCTCTCGCTCTAACTGTGAGGCAATTTTTTAATATATGACACAGTAATAAAAAAAGACAAGAGAAACAACACATTTCAGGTAAAATTTTTAAATAACTTTATTCTGTAAGAATTCTCAAATGTGTTTTAAGAAATGCGTGGATGGTTTCTGTTTTTATACAATTCCTCTTTGAATAAAATATGATTCTTTTTTCAAATTGCATTGGGTTGCTTTCAAACGGACACCTGAAATTATCTATTTACAAAATAAATCTGTTAACAATTCTATTAGAATTCATTTTGACAGTGTACTTGATCCTCCGTCTCAAGACTCCACCCTCCCCGCAACCTCAAAATACTTTTTCAATTTTAATTACAATGTTTCGCTTGGTACAAAATAAGCTGTTTTACAATTTGAATCAAGTCTTTTTAAATTCCGTCTTCATATCGCTGACAATGTGGGAGTATATACAGGGGGAAGGGAGGGGGACTGGTGTCATGTGATCTGATGCGGCGCCTCCAGCATCTCCATCAGGAAGGTGTCGATAGGCGTGTCCCCGATCAGCTTGAAGAAGAACAGATGCTCCAGACACTTGAGGCCGATGGAGCGCAGGGCGGGCAGGCGGAGCAGCAGCTTGGCAAACCTGCAGAAAGGGATGGAGGGAAGAGGAAAAGTCCAATTATTGAGACACAAACTGATGTGATCATCATTTTCTATTATGTAGAAAATCATCATCATGTTTAGTAAATCTATTTAATAAAATGCTAAAATTTTGTTCTCAAAACACTTATCTTATATTTCAACTTTATTAGACTACATACTCAAAGTTTTTGATTGCACTATATTTCATTTGGAAATATTACACCACCACATTTATGATACAGCTGTACATTACATTTTTTTGAAAATCTATAAAGTATGTATACTAATGTATATAGTACCACCTATGCTTAAAAATCCTACATACATTTGAACTCATCTGTAGTTTATACATGACAACAACTTATGTTTAAATACTATTTACCACTGCTAATATGTCCTATTTTAAGTGAAATGCTGAATCCAATAATTCATTTTTTAATGCAGCATTTGTTTGGTTACACTACGATACATACATTTTCTATTCTATTTACGCTCTGAATTTTTCTTTTACATATCTGCATGGTCAGTAAATAAAATATATGAATACACCTGTTTTCACTGGAAAACACCCTGTACAATCTTACAATAACTGGCTGTAACTTGCTAAGGGAAGGTTAGGTGTAGACCAGAATTTATTTGGAAGTCAAAAACATCTAACTACTATTTTGTAAATATAAAAAACAAACTTCATGAGGTTCTGTTTGTGTTCACAGTAAAAAACAAAAAAATACCAAATTTTTACAGCCGTTTTTTAAATATTCTGTCAAATTTATCCATTATCAGACAAAGCAAATGTGAAATTGTATCTTTCAATGAGTTAGACTGAAATTTCAGGTTCTTCTGAATAAAATGATGTATGGCACTTGATGCTGACTGCTAGAATGAGCAAGGAAATAATAAATATAGGAGAGTCAGGTGACAAAATGGCTCTAGGTTTTTAAGGGTTAATTTGAGTGATATTTAATTTATTTGATCTTTTTTAGTGCTGTCGGTTACAACAAAAGTGTCCACAGCTGAAGCAAATTAACAATGTATCTTTTGTATTTCACATCATCTGTTGATGTTATTTAACAGTAAATTAAAATAATCAATTGCAACCATTTTCTATGAGCGAGCACACTATCGGCCTCTGTGCTCTTAAATCTTATGCTGCAGCAAGCCAAAGTGTTTAAGGCATGTAGGAGTAATGCAGTAATGTAAAGCTATCTTCACTGGTAGCTACAAGCCAAAGCAGCAGTTAAACAGTGGTGTTCGATATTGATTGATGCCGTGCTGTAATGCAGTTCCTACCTGCCAGGCTGGTCTGGGTATTTCTGTTTCGTGTACGACTCCAATGAGGCGTAAACTTTTTCCCTCAGCCCCTCAACCTCTGGTGGGTTTGAAAGACCTTTTGCATCTGAAACAAACAGTCAGGCCACACGTTACACTAATGAAACATTGAATCCACAATATCTCAAAGCCTTAATATCTTTGCTGGTAAAAATACATGAGTTCATAGTGAAGTCCCTTCAGATGCAGCATTATGTACTGTAAAGTACACACACACATGAACCTTTTCACAATCTACCTCACTAAGCAGACATTGAGAGCAAATCAAAATGCGGATAAACCTCTCTTCTTAGGTGTTCTTGCTCTTTAACATATTGTGTTAAAAGGGAAGAGCGGCAGGAGGCTGAGCTGACCTGGGTTGAAGAGGACGATGGCTCGCAGGCAGCCCAGCTCTGTCTTATCCATCTGCATATCTTTCATTTTGGATACCAACTCTGTCAGGACTCTGCAGGAGATGGAATAATATTAGAGAGGTGGTTAATGAAACAAAAATGTTCACAGTATAAGTCTGTTAAACTTCAGGGACACCAATCTGTCCATGTAGGAAGCACAAGTGATTGTGATCAGTTTCAGCTGCTTTGGTGCAAATGAAAGTGACAACAGGTGCAATGGAGAGGCAAAAGCAAGACACCCCCCAGAAAGGAAATGCTTTTACATGTGGTGGCCTCAGACAGCTGCGCTCTCCTTATCCTTCCTGACTGATTCTTCTCTAGCTTTCTGTTCTGCTAGTGTCCTTGTCACTGCTGGTAGCATGAGGCGGTACCTGCAGCCCAATCAGGCTGCACAGATAGTCAAACTTACATAATTCGTTCATCAAGATCTGATGTGTGGTTTAAGTGTTCCCTTAATTTTTTTGAGCAGTATATGTGTTGCCTCCATTTCTTTAATATTTTGCAAGCGTCATTTCACTCAGAGAAGTATTTCACTGCTGGACAAATTTTTTTTTTTTTATAAAACTGGGCTGTCTTTGCAGTGGAAAGTTGCATGGTGCAACATGACCGGAGAAAACAGAGAAAAAGGGGCTGTGGCATTCGCTTTTGCTCAAGAGGTATGAAACCTACAACTACCAGTAGTATAAACAAACGCTCACGCTGGTGGGTGACGTATTGCAAGCTCGTTCATTTTGATAGTGGAAACAATATGGCTGCCGAGTGGCAACAAAGTAAACACCACAGTAAGCAGAAAATATGTTTCTGAAAACACTTGAGCTGAGAAATAGGCAACACAGTAACAGAAACTTGGTTCATATTTTATTAGCGCTGCTTAATTTTATTGTTTGATCTCAGTACTTTCATCCTCCGTTTGTAGTATACAGAAAACAGTCCCATTTCCTGTTCACAAATTCTCTTATTACAGCCAAACAGGGCACTAAAATATGTTTCTGAAGACATTTTAGGTCAGAAATAGGCAATGCAGTAACAGAATCTTGGTTTATATTTGATCAGCACTGCCTAGTTTTACAGTTTGAATTTGCTCTAAGTTTGAGAGAAAGAGCAAGAGAGGTTCAGCTCTCTCTTAAGCCCCTTCCAAACACTTTGTGTCTGTGGTGGTGGGCATAAAAAAAATGCGGACATGCAATCTGTAGTTCGAGCAAGACCCAGTGTTTTGCATCATACAGTGAAATTTGAGCTGAGAGATTTGGCCGCCCGTAAGATGGAGGGGTTAGGTATCCTTTTAAGTAACAACAAAATTGCGTATGCGGTAGGAAGGCAACTAAAACAGTTAAAAAATAAAAAAGTAGCCTCTTGCAGAAGTTTTCCATCTCAGATCACAAAATGACTGTAACACATCTGCAGTGGTTTGATAGGGTTGCTGAGTAACACCAACCCTTCGCATTTCACTTGCATTTTCACCTTCATAATGGTCCTAGACAGCACTTACAGCACGTGACAGGCAACATCACAAAACTTTTTAGATGTGAAGTCAAACAGGCCTTGATCTCAAACCACAAAGCGAATAATAAAGCTGTCTTATTACTACATTATTCAATAGTCTAGATTTTCTTTGATATTTTACCTTCTCTCTCAGTATTTCTCTGTTGTGACAAAAAGAAAATGAGACGCCTCTGTGACCGATAGGACAACACAGTAGCTCATCTTTGAATGCTTCCTACCTATCAAAGATGGAACCCACTCCGGCACTGTGGGCGCTGCTTCTGTGGACGTGGAGGCCCGTCGCCAACAAGATGCCATCTTTTACCGTGACTGAGCGATGCGAGAATGAGGCGATGAGAAGCTCGTTCCAGCCTGGACGCAAAAAACAAACAATCAGTTATCCTTTACTTTATGTCAAAGTTTTGTAAATGACATATGATGTAATTTCTGTGACACATCAGTCTTCCTCTGTTTTGATTAATGTGCCAAGATTGTTATTAACTCCTCTGTGTGGTTTCTTTCTCGTTCAGGCCTGTGTGTGAAATGTCTCACCAGCAGAGGTCAGCGCTGGTGTGGCTGCAAGCCGCACTGCTGGGACTTGGCAAATAGTCCAGTTATATTTGGTTTCACTGCTCCATTAAACTAGATGGCAAAAATGTATTGAGCAAATGTAAAAGACTCAAATAGACTGCCTGCCTGGGGAAGAATGACTGCCCTGAAGGAAACGCTACACCACCGCGAGGACAACGGGGTCGTAGAGAGGCCTGCTTACTGTTGCTGGGAAATGCATGTGTGTGTTCTCTGCTCATGTTGGGACTGTGTGTGTTTCTCTACCTGCTCGTAGTAGGATGACCTGGTCATCGAGAGGGAGTTCTGAGAAGTGCGGGATCCTTTTGGCCCACTCCACCAAGGTGAAGAGCTGCTTGTCTGCTGCTTGGCAGATATTGGTGACAGGGTCGTTGGTCTGAAGAGGAGTACAGGGGAAAGATGCAAAATCAAATCAATAACTGCGCTGGTGAGCTCCTTCAGTAACATCTAAACGTGTCTATCAGCAGCAAGCGAGCAAGCGGTGCAGCTGTGGCTATTTTTGGGTGCACTGTAAACCATCAGTTTCCTCTCGAGACTTGAGAAGGTTTAAAGACGTTCTTGAAGTTTACACACACAAATGGAGAGATTTGAACCTTAGAGTATAATGCAATCTAACATAGAAGTTGACTATGTTTACATGCACACTAATGTTCCACTAGCATTCTGAATATGACAATATTCTGAATTTCATACGGGTTATTTTTCTGAATTAAGCATTTTCCGATTAAGATGTGGGATATTCAAGTCAACAGAACTTTATTTATCCCTAAGGAAATTCTTGTGCCAGAGAATGCTTCAAATTACATAAACACTAATTACAGTAACCACAAATTAACATTCACAAGTAACATCCAAGCAACCAGGGGGTTCCCTGTGTCAGAGTCACTCACTGGGTCTGGTTTTACAACAGCAGAGTATTAAATATCTGACAAAATATACAAATATACAAGGTTGAAGTGTTTTCAAGGAGCAAAAGCAAAAACCAGTGCCTAAAAGTGTAACAATAGGAGTAGGATAAGTACAAGAGTTACTTATAATAAACTAAAATGGTGGAAAAAAACAGACTGTGCCTGGTTATAAATGTTATATTGTATTTGATTTAACAGCGAAAAGTAGTATTACACATGACTAAGAAAGCGATATGCCCATATTAGTTACATTTTAGAAGCATGTGTACATTCAGAATATGCATCTCAATTGGGGTTTTGACAGCAGTTTGCAACACACCGCCTCCTGCCCGTTTACAGTCAGGTCTGTGTGTTGCCTGGGATGCTTTGCACACAAGGCTGTGGGGTAGAGATGCATGCCCAAAACAAAAGTCCCCATTCTCGATCAGAAGAAGAAACATGCCTACTTCTAAACATCATGAAAGACTCTGATATTAACAGGCTTTTAGATATGCACAAATATTGCGACGGCGATCTTTTCAAGAAGGTGGATGAAGGAATGAAAGAGGGCAGCTTTGTTCCCACGGTCCAACAAGTCGGCCACCAGTGGAACTCTCTGAAAAAATCCCATTTTGACGCAAAGCAGAAAAATGGCCAAAGCGACTCCAGCTTTTCCACCTTTCCATACTTTGGCTTGATAATGACTTGTTACGGCATGCTAATTGGAGTATACACAGCTGCATTTAAACAGGAATAGTAGGGAAATATTAATTTTAATTAGCAATGTAAACAGCTCAGGGGAAAAGTTGTCTTTTTCAGAATAAGGGAAAAAAGGAATATTTTGTGCATGTAAATGTAGCCGATGCTTTTCTGGCACACTGTCACCAACAACATTATGAGCTCTGTTTGGTGTGATTTATTGTTCTAGGTTGCATGAGATTGCACAGTTCTACCCTATAAATTCATAATTCTGTGTCTACTTCACTGATAATTTACCAACCTCTGACTTTTACATGATTCACAAGTCAAACACTGCAGTAAATATTGCATAGTTAGAAAAAAAAAACAGATTCAGAGCAGCTGTCTGTGGCTTGATTCATTTATGGAGGAAAAACAGACACTGACTTTAGTCCCCAAAACTGTCCAGCTTGTGATATTCATCTTTGAGTAGCTTGCTAATCAAATCAACATTTGAATCTAGCAATCTGCTGCATTAGTGTCAACTTGACTTGGACTGATCATGTTCCTTTACTCAGCGTCACAATAACACAGAGCCTCTAAACTCAACTGGGCATATTTTGTACCAGCACTGATCAGGCCAACATAATACAGCAGCACATTTTTACTTTACAGTGGTTCCTCCTTTCGTGAGGTACCACCTCAGCCTCATGATAAGAACTAATTAATAATTTATGGCTTTGGCCAAACTGTGCTCAGTGTTTGTTACTCTGTTATTGTTATTCTTACTGAGTTGCTGGGGCTGCCGTCGCTATACGTCTCTGTTTTGGGCTCCACAGCCAGTTCAGCATCCAGGATCTTTTCCACAGGCATTTCCTCGTTGAAACTGCTGGTAGATTCCACCTCGTTCTCACCCCGCTCCCGTCCACGCTGCCTCTCCTCCTGTACCGCTGCACACATAAACACACGTACACTTCAGGTCAAACGCCCAGTTGCACATAACCTTTGACTAGAAATCAAAATACCCTGAAAAATAAGTAATGTTTCCTCTGCACGAGACAATATTAACACAGAGACTCTCAGCTCTACAGTTTGACTATAAGAAGACTAAAGGAACACCCTTAAAGACGACAAAGACTCTTAATGTGTCTTGATTCAGAGTTAAATAAAAATCTTAATTAATTAACCAATTCATTGGACTATAAAATGTCATAAAATTCCCATCGTAATTTCCTAAAGGCTGAGGTGATGGTATCCAAAGCTTCTTTTTAAAAACCAACAGACCCAAACCTGAAGACACTCCATTCATTATCACATAGGACAAAGAAATGCAACAAAGACTCGCACTAAAGAGGCTGCAACCTAACACCCATGGAATCTCTGTTTTATTTTGAGCCTTCCAAGAGGGGCGCAATATCTTTGATTTTTAACTTTATTTTCTAATTTACAAGACTAGGAGATCGAGCTGGGGTGGAGCAGAGGGGAAGAGCCCTCGAGGAGGTCCACACGGCCTCAGTCTGTGCCTGGCATGGCCTCATTCAATTTAAGGTGCTGCATCGCCTTCATTTCTCAAAAGTCGAACTCTCTAAAACGTTTCCAGATGTTGATTCCACTTGTGACAGGTGCAGACTCTCTCCTGCATCCTTAGCACACTCAATCTGGCTGTGTCCTAATTTGTCCACTTACTGGAGTATGATCTTCACAACGCTATCAGATCTTTTTTAATTGAAATTTTACCCAGGTCATTTGACAGCTGTCTTTGGCATAGCAGGAGAGGAAAATAAGAGTCTTTCAGAATCTAAACTCAAAATAACAAAATAATTCCTTATCCACCGAGCTGGACTCAGTGGTTGAGGGAAGTGATGCAACACTTGAGAAACTAAGATTCACATTTAGTGACTCTTCTGATGAATTAATGAGAATCTGGAATCCATGTATGGAATATATAAAAGCTAGACTCTAAACCTCTACTTTATTGATAACTGCACGTGAACTAAGTCACATTTACTTTATTTTTTTACATCTTTTTGTAGCCGATCATGGTTGGATAGGCCCTGTAAGGCCTTTAAGTTCTGCAACTGCCTGTTTCTTTAAAGATTCTATATCTATGAAGGTATCTGTATATGTGTATACTTGGAATAGCCATTGGAATATATAGGAAAGTACACCCACCTCATCAGCTATCACTACACCACTGGCTGCAACTACATGCAGCCTGTTGAGTATTTTTTGGATTCTTTGGGATCTTGACTAGAATTCTAAATACATTTCTGCAGGGTTGAACGATGCTTATCCCCACAACATGCATTTGTAATGACAATAGTGATGAAGAACACAAGCCTACAGCCCATGTCTAGACCGGCCCTTCAGTGTATCACCTCTGCACACTCACCTTCTCTCTTCATGCCCATGGCCAGGCACTTCTGGTAGCGACAGTACTGGCAGCGGTTTCGCTGGCGCTTGTCAATCAGGCACTCCTTGCTGTCTCGACAAGTGTAGGTAAGATCTTTGCGGACGGTTCTCTTGAAGAAACCTTTGCATCCCTCGCAGCTGTAGACGCCGTAGTGCTTTCCTGTGGAAACGAGTCCAGCAACATGATTACTGCTTTGACCCAACAATATGTCTCAATCTTCCCATGCAAACATGTAAGGTAACCAGGAAGTAAATCTGTATTTGGGTATATGTTTGGAATCATAATTGAAAGCATGTTGTCCATCCCTCTATCATGATAAAACCTTTGTAATTGCATTGACACCAAAACAAAAAATGCACAGAAAGACAGCAATACAAGCCACAATATAATCAATTAAAATTGAGTGAACTGAAACTTAAAAAAAATATAAAATGAAATAGAATCTATAGAATTGAAACAAAAAGTGCTCTCACTAGAGTTCAGATCTTTGTCAGACAGCCACCTTCCGACTGCGCAGCTTCACCCGGTGGAATTGTCGCTCCAGGCTCCCTTACAGTCAAGAGGGCAGGGAAGATAACTTTTTTTTTTTTCATCTTTTATTGTGCCTAACTTTAATGAATCATAACATATTGGGTTTGGAATTAATCTGCAGATTCTCTGGTTCAAAATGAGACCGCACTTTCCTATAGATGTCAGTTTTTGAGCTACGACGAAGGCCAAAATGTTGCTTGGAACAGACAGGAAGGCTTCTTATTTTAAGCCGAGGTGATTTCCAGAAATGCCTTTTGCTCTACATGATTTTGTTGATGACCTGCAGGCCCTACTGGCTTGCTGAGGAGTGAGGAGTCAGTAGTTATGATGCTATAAAACAGTCAATAAAACACGTTTTTCAGCAAGTGCGAATCAACACGACCACAAGATGTCCTAGATCATATAGTGAACACAGAATGTTAGGCTGTGTGGTTCAGTGGTACGCAGTATTAGCCGCAGACAGAAAGATATACCCACGCTTGCATGCACATGACCACACACACAGTCCCTATCGATAATAACAAATAGAGAAGCACAGAAATACAATACAGTGTAGCTGTTATTGCCATGTATGATTCAACCTAGAGGGAGTATGTTCAAATTAAATAATAGCAGCCCAATAATCAAACCCAGGCGGACATGACCACATGTCATGGTGATCCACTCACGCCTTTGATCACCAATGGCAACAACACAGCCAACGTAGCCTTTGAGATATGATTTGAGTCGTACCAGATAATCCCATCAAGACAGTATCAAAGGCTGCACTGAGATCTGATGTTTTACCTGCATCAGTATTTAGACAAAGGTGTACGTCACCTGTCCAGGTTGTCTTTCTTTAGAAGTGGTATTATAAAAAAATGCCTGATAGGAATAAACCACTGACAGTTTTTCAGCAAATCCATTTCCAAACAAAACATTTTTGAAAAAGCTGTCTGGCAGGATGTCAAAACAGCAGGTGGATGAATTAAGTGCTTCACTAAAACCTCAGGAGTTTCAGTAATGATAGCGCTGAATGAACAATCTAGCAATCCTGTGCGGTTTCTGCAGCAGTCTGGTTCCATTGATTGACGGAGACAAATTTATGGCCATCATGTTTTCGATTTTTCACTAAAAAAGTACGTGAACTCTGCACACTTATTTAGAGACAGGAAATCAGGGGTTACCATGGTAAACAAAGCACAGCATTCCTGTTGACGTGAGAGAAAAACTTGTCTAACTTCATTTAAGCCTCTCTCTAAGGATGTTGTAGTGAATCTGAAGATTACTTTTTCTTCATTTGCTTTCCTGCACTCTCTTTTCTGACATGTGACAGCTGAGGTGTTTCTCTGTGGTTTCTGTTTCAGGTTGCTTTCTGGTTTTAAAGCAGAATCAACTTTGCACAGACAAACCTGAAAAAATGCCTGATAGGTAACCTTGAAATCTGTCTTTGTTGCCCTTCCTTCAGTTGTCTGGGTGGCGATGTTTGTGGTGAGTTTGTTAGCCCATCCCTCTCCCCCCCTCCCCACCCTCTAACATTACCTGAGGAGCGGTCCCCGCAAATAGAGCAGATGTGCTTCGACATTCCCCCGGGGCTCGTACACTGGTAGTTGATGTTTCCCAGGTTCTGTAGGCCTGGCGGAGGCTTGATGTCCTCCGAGCTGCTAACACTGTTCATGGAGTTCATCTGAGGATGACAGGAAGACAGAGGAGAGAACAGAGACGGGGAGTTGAAGCTGAGGTGGCCAGGAGTGAACTGAACAAAGCAGAGGAGGAAGCAGAGGGAAAGCAAGAGTGAAAAGTGCAAGGCTGTCTCATGACACTCTTCCCCTTCCTTTATTTTCTCATTGTGTCTTCCGCTCACCCATACTATTTTTTCTTCTCCCCACCCACAGCATTTATTGTGAAAGCGCAGGGTGCGATCACATGCTCGGTTAGTGGGTGGGTCTGAGGCTTCAGTCTGAGGCTCGTCATACAGGTTTTCTAGTGTTTGTTGACAGGGAGAGGCGTTAAGAAGAGTCACGTGTGCAGAAAGTGCAGCTCTCATGTACAAACAGCAGAGGGCACTCCTGTGTAGGGTCTTATAACTTCTGAGAAAGAGGGAAATTTTGAAACATGATAACAACACATTAAGACTTCTGATCCACACACAATTTGTTTTACGGTCCAACTTTTTGTTTCATGAAGGTTCACAACAATTAACACCTTAATTAAAGTGACTCTAAAGGCCATGAGACA
Organism: Epinephelus moara; assembly: GCF_006386435.1. NCBI lineage: Eukaryota > Metazoa > Chordata > Actinopteri > Perciformes > Serranidae > Epinephelus > Epinephelus moara. The sequence goes on from NC_065515.1 coordinate 24,799,069, forward strand.
ATAAAACATGTTGTATGAGACCTCAAGGAGTCCTATGAAAGCAATAAATGTGGGGTATAACATGTTTTGGACGAGGCCTGTCACAATATCTGCTTTTGTTAATATAATATTGTCCCAAAAATGATTGAGATAAACAATATTACTGTTATTTTGAGGCCATTTTATGTCACTGATAAAAATGATTCTATAGCTTAATAGCATACTAATGCAAGCCTATACAAGCAATCAAATATAAATTATAGCACCTTTTATAGAAGCACGCCAAAATTACTCAGTTTGAGACTGAAAACAAAATTTGGCCAAAAAAACAAAACTAACTGATGACTCTTGTGACTAAAGGCTCAGACACACCAAACCCACTTCAGAGACCTAGCAGCGACGAAGGCCCCCGTCCACGTCGCCATGTCTCAGCCAGAAAGTTGCACATCAACATACCACAGAGACTGCAGCTGACAGTCAACCAACACATACGTTCTGCATCTGCGTGAGAGACAATAACTCTCAACTGTTAGCACATTAACAGCACAATCCAGTGTTGACAGAGCAAAGCATATTTACTGTGCGCCAGTCAACAACAACACAAACCATCACCAAACATTTCTGCTAAAAAGCTCAATAGCTAAAGGGGCAATAGCGCAGGACACACCACACCAACTAGGGCGACAGACATTCACCGATGGGCCAACGTTGACCGACGGCGGACCGTCGACTTGGTGTGTCAGGGCCTTAATAGACAAGCTTAGCGATGCTGTAGTGTTGTGTCGAAGACTGTTTCCTTGTATATGTGTGTTTTTCCCACTGCTGTTACCTACACTTGAACCAAACCCTTAGCCCTAACCCTAGCAACTGAGGATGGTGCTAAGCATTAACAGGGGGAAACACTGTTCGGCGGGGCAACAAATTTCAATATAACACCAGGAACACTGCAGTTACCTCCATAATACGGCAAGTGGGCTGCTGGTGATGGACGTTAGCCAAGCGGTTTGCTGGTGGATTTATGTAGTGGAGGGTAAAACCACAAACAACTGACTTTTTGGCTCATTGCCCGGGGTTTGTGCCCCTCCCAAGCCAATATTTGTATGTAGGGCCCATGTGGGTAAATGTGCATTCAAATGGGCCCTATATGGGATTGTCCACCGGTTCCATATTGCCACATGCCAATTGCCCTACCTTGTTTACCTAGATAAGATGCCCATTTTTGGCCCATACCCACTTGGTACCCAGGTACTTTTACCATAACCTATGTGCAGCCCACTTGGGTAAACCCACCCATGTGGGCAACTGGCATGTCACCAATGTGGAACCCATGGACAATCCCATATAGGGCCACTCAGAGCCCTCCATGGTCAAGCACCTGCATACTTGACGGATCTGGTGTCCTTTCACTGTCCTGTCAGGTCACTGCGGTCCGCTGAAGGCCACCTACTTACTGTCCCTCACACAAGATTAAAGACGAAAGGTGATAGAGCCTTTAAGGCTGTTGCACCGAAATGGTGGAATGCACTACCTCATGAGCTGAGAGCGGCCTCTTCCGTGGACATTTTTAAAAAGCAGTTAAAAACACATCTGTTTAGGCATGCGTTCCATTAATTGTCCATTGTATCATCTCTGTATTTCGCTGCACTTTACTTTTTATTTGTTTTTGTGTATTTTGCATTGTTTCTGTTATTGTATTTTTTGTATTTTATCTTGTGAAGCACTTTGTGAGTCCTCTCTGTGAGAAGTGCTACATAAATAAATTTACTTACTTACTTACTTTTTTAGCTATTTACAACCCCCATGGGCCCCACTTACAAATGCTGTCTGGGTCCAAAAGTGCAGCTGCAGGTTACCAACAAGCTACACTATCATTTTTGAAGTGCAGTAGCTGGGGTTGGAGAGAAAACTAAGTGAGATTACTGCTTAGTCTTATAATGATGTAATGTTGGTGATATTCCTATGTAAACAAACCCACATGGAAACACTATCATATCATGTCCATATTTCGTACAATAACACGATAACATAATTATCCTGACAAGCCTTTTCTGGACTTAGCAACAAGTCCAGCTTCCTTCTACATATCTCTCTTTCGCCTCTTATCATCCTTGTGCCCTTTGACCCTCTCCCACTGGTGAGCGCCAGGAGGGATGCATATCTGTGCTGTGCATTTTTGTTTGTTTAGTTGTTGCAAACATCTGCACTCCAAGTGGAAACAACAACACTGACCTACACATGCCCTCCTGTCCTATATATTTGATGCTGCGTGACATATAGGACATCCTTCCTACAGTCACCTCAGGCTCTTCCTATCACTTATTTATGACATGCACTCTCTTCTGAATATCCTCTAATGGCAGACTGAACTCAGGCCTGTGACCTTACAGCAGAGGAGAGTATACAAGACGTGTTTTTTATTCTGTCTCTCAGTTTTCCTTGAGCTCATCAGTTCTCTACACCGCCACAACCTTCTCCCACTGTAGATGCCCCAAAGGCAGGCAGTCACACTTAAATGAGCATCGAGCTCCCTGCGCACTTGCTTGTGCGAGTCAATAGTGAGCAGCTATTCCTCTTCAGTGCACCATGCTACAGAATTTTCACTAATAAATAATCTTACGCATGCATGGGTTGAAAAAATAAGTCTTGTGGTGCATTCAAACAGTTGTGTTGCTTTCATGCGGCTGTCGAAAAGAGCTACAAGCACTGTATATGGATTATTGATGCATCATACATTCTTTATACGACACATGGTATGAAGACCACACTGCATCGTACATGTAAGGTTTACTTGGGCCTTTAATGGGCCGGACAAGCGTCTCCACTGTTCCATGATATTTAACTAAATGCCTTTGGGTTTTGTATCACTGGTCAGACAAAACAGGCAGGTTGGATATATCTGCGTGGGCTTTCGGAAATTGAAATTGAAAATCCCATTTAGGGCCCAGTTTTTAGCCCATTTACTATCAGCATGGGCCCCACATACACATGTTGGCTGGGTAGCTAACATTAGCTAGCAGGCTAGCTTTCTATTTGTGTCACAACCAACACTGCCCACATTATCGCCTCGGCAAGTGATGGTCACATGCTGCATTCACTCACGTGCAACCGTACCCTAATGTACCCAAATATATGGATCACCCACTGTACGTGACTTCTAATTACACACTCTCACATTCACTTCAACATTTTTAGGATAAACTGCAAGTTTCTTGACTTGAAAATGATCTTTCAAATTGTCAAACATCATATGTGTAATTCATTAATTATTTGGTTTTTGCTGTTGACTACTGCACACAGTTTTTCTGAAATAAGATCCTATAGTGGTCCTCGGCAAGGGGAGGGACTTTGTCTCTCTATTGAATCTGCTTATGATCTTGTCAGCCGAGCGCTGCTAATGAACTTCAGTTCACCCATGAAGAGAGCCCGAGATGTTACATGACACAATGACCTGATGGTCGCATGGTCGTTGGCTGTTGGCGAGCAGTGAAAAGATGGTCGCGCTATACAATGGTATCAACCCCAGCTGTCCCTAAAGGCACAGATCCATACTGTGATTGAACCAATGCATCTCCCTGTCCGCTGTGCCCTGCAGCACTGGCCTCAACACAGCCTCTGAAGCACTACATGTGTGCGGGCATGTTTCTGTATGGGCAGCCAATCATCAAAGCACTGAGCCTTGTGGGGTATATAGTTTATTCAAGAGACCACTTAAAGAAAGCAAATCCATTAGCCCTGTCAGTCATAGTTCTTTGTGTCAGACAGTAAAAAGGTCAGTGTTATCGGTGTATCATTGAGTGCATATACATGGGCATGAATGACTCTTTTATGATCGGGTTTATTGAGTATCCTTTTGTGTGTTTGAACATGTAGACATCATATCTTGTTTTCAGAAACCTGAATAAGACCATATCCTATTTATGAAAAGCCAAATATGCTATCTGGAGTACTCAGAAAACCCGCATTCTGTTGCATGTATACACCTTGTTCCGCTTATTGAATGTTGACAACTACCTGCGCAAATGGCGCGACAGACACACAATCGTGGTAACGAAAGTGTCTCAGTTCTGGAGCGACACAGACACCAAGTTTTGTCTTTCAGTAATGAAAGAGGCTGCGTACTTTCATCCACTGCTCACCTTTCTTATATGAAGTGACAGTGACAGGCCGGCACCTGACAGTGATACAGGAGTAGCGTAGCTCCTTGCAGGGATGACATTAGCTCAGTAACGTTTCGTTGTGTGTGTGTGTGGTTGAGACAGAGCGAAAGACTGGTCGGCACTCAGAGCTGAGACAGCTTTTGGTGCTTGGAGCAGAGAAACAATTAGTTGTAACGAGGTAATAAATGTACAGTGTAGTGTTAAATATATGCTGTCGCTCTCATCTCCCGTCGGCAGTTTATTTTTGTAAACATTACAGGTACCTGTGCAAACAGGCTGCAGAAAATCAGTAACCGGGTTACTAGTATTTGTCGTGTATATGGGTAATACGACCCAGTTTCTCTGTGCTCATGTAAACACCATATCCAAAAAGATCAGAACCAGGATAAGCCTCATCAGTAGGTTATTCACGTCCTTGTAAACACACTCATTTACCTAATCTAAAAAAAAAAAGGCACAGCAAAAGGAGCCGTGTTAGGATCATGAACAACAACTTAGGTGTTATATAATCGAGATGGAACTATAAAAGGAAGACTGAGGCCAGCAGATGAAAGTGACAGGGGAAGAGAGAGACTGGTTAAAAACAAATGAGAACAAATGTTGGGGAAGAGCGAAGAAATCAAAAGAAAATGGGAGCTGTTCTCTTTTCCTTCTCCTTTCTGTCAGTAATCCATTAAAGGGCTAACAGACACACTGCGTCTTAAGTCCCGTCGCATGACAGCAGTAACACAGAACTCAGGGATGACCTTTAAGGGCGAGAAGTTTAAAGGTCAGTCGAAGGGTAGGGGAGTGAGAGGAAAGCCAAGGTATGCCAGCCAAACACATTGGATATGGCTAACCTTCAACCTCCTGTCCGCTGTCGGGGATTCCAAAAATGAGAAGCACATGATCAACCAAAGAACATGATAGTTTAAAGTGCACGGAGCTTGCCAAAAGTAGTAATTTGGACGAATATGAACCTCTGCTGAAGCTAAGAGCTTAGAAGGAATGAATAGAAGGTTGGTGTTGAGGACTTGACTGTAATTTAAGCACATAAACTCTTTTTCAAAGCGCCCTGTTTGATGTTTTCAAATGACTCTCTGGGGTTTTCACTAACTGAGGAGGCAGCTTTGAAAGGGCATGGTAGAGGAAAGAGGATAAATCGAGTGTGAATTACAACATGTCTATTACAACTGGAATGCACCATCTTAATCCTCATACTTTGACCATAAATGTACATTCTACACGGAAAGTTTAAATTGAGGTCCATCTAAATATAAAGAGGCCCTTTGAGACATAGCTACCTGACGACCATCAAAACACATTTTCTCACCTGTGGACTGCCGAGTGGTCCAAAGTTCATGTTGGGCGTGGATGGCAGCGATATAGAGGGCGAGCCCAGGGAAGATGTGATGACGGGGTAGGGCGAGGCCAGGCCGTTCATTGGTGAGCCCATGGTGGACATGGGGGACGGTAAGGGCCTGGAGGTGCTGATGACTGACGGGTGGCCCACCATGCCACCCATTGGAGGATGGTGGGTGTGGGTCATTGGCCCCGTAGAGTCTGGAGGAGAAAGAAGAATGTGTTAGAAAGAATGAGGAGACATAAAAAGGTTTACACTGAGTAACCAGTTGATTAGGTACACCTACACAATCAGTGCAACCAGAAGTTTATAGTTTTTAGGCTTTGTTGACACAGCACAAGGGAGGTACTTCAAAGGCCATTGCACCCCTACCTATACTCATTCAATCCCAAACAAGCCATTAACTCACAGAACATTGACATTATAACAGAACATTTACTGCAGGGTCGCTACAATATCGTAACATGGTTTAGATTCCAAAATAAATATTCACCTCATCGCTAGATAGGCCGACTCCTGAAAAACGTGAAAAACTCGTGGATGGATCTCTGCTGTTTGCGCAAGGCTTTTTATCCTACGAGGCCACCGTCACTTACCCGACGGGAGGGGTGAGCGATTGAGCGCGAGTGAGCCTTGCAATCTAGAATCTGACCGCTGATGTCACTGTTACCATTTTTACACACTGAGGCTTTAAGCACATTTATGTACATTTATTTCCTCTTTCTTTTCTTTAGACTGTCAATGCTTGTACGGGTAGCCTTTCTGAGTATTTATTTAGAGCCTTGGAAAAGTACCCATTGTATTGCTCTGTCGTAGCACTTGTTATTAAGACGATGCCTTACTGTGAATGTTCTATTTCGTACCTTACTTGTTTTTTGTTGTTGTTTTTGATGCAATATTTGAAAATCCAATAAACACACTTGTTAAAAAAATATATATATAACCTGCTGAGCCCCTGCCGTAAGTGATTTTTCTTATAAAGTCTGCCAGGTAGTGCACAGTGGGGTTATTAGAGCTTTTCAGCAGAAATCAGCTACCTGCTGTGACTGGAAACAACAATGACGAGAGCAGTGAGAATCAACCAAAACATTAAAGTTGTGGGCTGTAGAAACACAAAACAATGAGCTGAAAGACACCAAAACTTGTGTCATGTCAAGATTTTCACTTGCTCTGTCCCACATGGGATTACAAGACACCACCTCACATATTCCGGTCTTGCATATAGAGCTTTTTTTTTTCTCTCAGAGCTTTCCCCAGATAACTGGCTAAGTTATAAGATTCATAAAGGAATAGCTTTTTCCATATTTACAAAATCAATATCTGTATATCTCACACTAAGCAAAGCATCATACATTTCATAATATAAAGGACAGTAGAAAACAAAATGGAACTGATTTTCTACATCCTTTAGACAGCACATTACAGATCCGCTTTTCCTCTTCTACATTAACATCCCGTCCAGACTCAACAGTCAAAGGTAAAACACCAGATCAGAGCATATTCAGCTTTTATCATCGTCAAAATATTTTGCTTCGCTCCATATATCATCACCCCACAGCCCTTTGTCCTTGGGAAACACGGCTTCTCAAAACACACCAAGATTGATCTTTTCCTTATTAAAAATAGAGCCTCACGAAACCGAGAGTTGCAAAACAACGTGCGTGTCTCTTTGGACCAGAACTAAGAATTGATTTATCCCAGATAAATATTTGCCTTGTCAACCTACTTTCATCCATATCAAGTAACTGATTCCATAACTGAGCTATACATATCTCCCTATGAGCCTCACATGATTCTCTCACTCTCACATTACACATACTTTTTATTTAATTCAATTGAATGATTTTAAGATTAAACAATAATAAATACACAAAATCACACTTAAAAACGAGTGCAAATCTGAGAATATAATGTTGAATATGAGTGCAATATGTCTTTATGCAGTCAGTGTTGCGTAAAACGCAGATAGGCAGAATGAAACCTGTCTCATTTTGGTCAGAGGGTGGTGACTTTGCCTTGCATCCATTGATGTAAACTGACAGGCTGGCATTTACATAGATGACCTACTTAGAAAAGCTGTCAATCAACGGAGTAGCAGGGCGTGGTGTTTAAGTTCATGCTGTAGCTGTGAGGACATTCCTTCATCATCAACACATATTACAAATACCAACATACACATACAGTATGTACCTGACGGGACAAACGTGTACGGTACACATTGTACCACGGATACAAATGCCACGGGCTGTCACAGCTTGTTCTGTTACAGACAGACGCAATAAGCAGTACCTCTCTGGGCTAATGTCGATGACTCAAAGAAATTCATAAAACTGAGCAAAATGTTACTGATGAAGAGTGACATGCCACCATATGCACATTTGGACTAATCTGAACAATCTGAAAATTCAAAAGCTTCTGCTTGTGTGTCAGTGCACCCTCCCCCCCACCCACTTCAACACACACACACACACATAGACACACACTCATACACAGTGTGATACTGGGCCCAATGCCACTGGTCTTAGTTAAATGTCACATTTTTTGTGTTTGTGTGTGTGTAATGGTAGCATGGCACGCAATGAACAGCACCTGTGTTTTGGTTTTTAAAAAAATGCAAGCAAAGGTAATTTTTTTCGACCACAAAGCTCAACAGGGTGCCCCGAGATCACTGTTTTATTTTGAAAAATCCATTAAACTCCCCCAATCCATCATCTTGATTAACATTAAAAAATGTAACCTTTTGCAAAGATGATTTTGTGCGACAGTTCAGTTTGTCAGAAAATCCCTTTTCAACAATAAAGCAGTCCCCTGCCAGGAGAAAATACATTTTATATCAGCAAAGATTCACTGTTGCCACTCACAGCCCACAAAATGGGAGCTTGTTTTGTCTCACTAATGAGCCAGCAAATAAGAAAAGTTGCTAAGCTTAAAAGTGTAAATAATACGACAATATTTCGGACTCCAAGCTGCTCTGATCATTAAACCTCACGTGTTGAACTGCAACTCGAGCTCCCTATTTGTACTGCGCTGAAGACATTTGAATGAGAGATGCTCCAGCTCTGCATGGAAGCTGGATTTAGGAACAGACCTTCAACTTGTCTTAAGACTCACTCTTACAGGCTTGTTTTTTGTAATGATCTCTAATCAAAATCAAAATGTTGGCATTGTACATTATTATGTAGCAGTTATGCTGAAACGTGGTGGTTAACATGTTAAGTTTAGGCACAAAAACCATTTGGTTATGGCTAGAAAGAGAGCATGTTTTGGCTTAGCACCACTTGGTTTGGGGGCACAGTCCTCGCAGGAAAAGCAGCGATGTCTCTGTGCTTTTCATGCCATTATCCCCGCTGGAAAAACACTGACAGGTTGCTACAAAACACTACGCTTAGAGCCCAAAAGCGGATGGAAACACTCACTAAAACACAACTGGTTTTGTTGTTTGCTGACCTCGAACAACTGTCTGCATTTTGGCAGCTGTCTTGCCTCAGTCAGTGACACCTCATCCACCATCCCCTGCACCTCCTGATACCAAAATCAGCTTACATACTCTTTCACTTTAGAAATGCTGAAACATGCAAATGTAACGTATTTGTTACAACATTGTTACAACAACATTTTCATCTGCCGACTGGGCTGACTACAAAGCTTTACCTCACCGATGTTCAAACCGCAGCTCTACATTTGTCATCATTACACTTGTCAGTATATGTTGAATGTAGGCTCTAATTAAGTCTCCGAAACTTACCCCTGGTGATGCAGTCATGCGCTCTGTCTTATCAAGAAAAACTAGTTCTCCTAGTTTTGAGATCTAGTTTCAATTTACTTTTCCATGTTTCAGTTTTTAGGTTTTCACCAGTAAAGAGAGATTCACGGTTTTGCCAAAATGAGTCCTTCAATTTCTGCTACTGCTTGGCAAAAACATGTATAATCAAGTGTACGTGGCTAACATAACTTTCTTATTATGAGATTTTCTATGATTATGACATGTAATGCCTGGACATACCAAGCTGCTGCAACCTGATTGGCAGAAAAAATATTGGCATTGTACATTTCTGCAAATACGGATATGTTATATTTGTATGTTACTATGTCATGGATACGCAAAAACTGTGTTTCAAAAATGATGTCATTAATGTGTGGTTGGTTTATGCAGAAAAAAAGCATGTGGTTATTGTTAAGAAGAGACAATGTTTGGGCTTAAAAAACAGTTTTGGTGGAAAAGTCCTGGCTGGAAAAGTTGTCGAAGTCTTTCCACTTTTTGTTGCATATCCTGGCAGGAAAACAGTGATGTCTCAGCAGAGAGCAACTGCTTTTTGGGGCACAATCCTGGCAGGAAATGCAGTGATGTCTCGGTAAAAAACTCCCATGTGTGGTGGCTAAAAAGCTCCTGGAAACACAGCGATGACGATCATACAACAACTGCTTTTGTTGTTTGTTGAGAGGAGTCCTCTAAACTCCTGCCAACAAAGGCAGCTCATATTCTCCGTCACTTCAGAGGAGTTGATATGATAGAGATGAAAGGAAATGTGACGTATCTGAGGTGTGTAGTATGTACAATGGGCTGGAGGATGAGAACATATAGGATGCAAATTGCCTTTAACCTTTTGTGACTCTCTTTTTAAAGCTTGCATTTCATTCTTTATTTACATTTCACATATCTCATCTTGTCAGTCCTGTTTCACTTTGAAGCTGTTTCTTCATATGGAATTCAGAAATGCAGATCTCATATGACCTAAGGGAAATGCTTAACTCTAAAACTCATTCATTCATTCATCTTCTAACCACTTCATCCTCTTGAGGGTCACGGGGGGGCTGGAGCCTATCCCAGCTGACATCGGGCGAGAGGCAGGGTACACCCTGGACAGGTCGCCAGACTATTGCAGGGCTGACACATAGAGACAGACAACCATAACTCTAAAACTGCGGGATACAATTCAAGCAAAAACCTCAAAAAGATCTGCTCGGGGCCAAAGGCAGTTTCTGTCACTGGGGCATCTTCTGTGTTTACAAGGATGTCTTTCCTGGTGTGTGCTTCTGGGAAATAATAGCTTATGTTCACATGCAGTGTTTGGACAGTTTCTGCCTGTCAGGTTGGCTAAAATGACTTTTGCTTGCAGGCTTTTTGAAAGTTAAACAGAACTACTTGCTAAATACGTTGCAATAGTTTTGAAATGTTCCTCTGATCCGTAACCCCTGGCAGCAATTAAGCCTGCATTAGTTTCTCCCCCACTGGACATGAGAAACTCTATTTTAAAGAAATGGAAAGTTTGAGTTATGCAAGACAGTTGCTTTCAGATTTCAAGGAATTGGGAAACAGAGAGGAATGTCACATTGTCGGCCTGGATGCCGCATTTTTTGACATGAGGACACACTGTAAAACACACAGCTGGCCATTCACTCCCTTTCTGTATGCCAAGGAACAGATGTTGTGCAACTTCCTGTTTAGCAGTGAGACTATAGCCTCCACCCCCTCTCTCATTCGCCCACTTTCTCCAGCCCTCCATGAGTGAACCCTGGCAGGCAAATATGTATTGGGGCCTCCCTCTCTGTCCCACAGAGCTGACTGGATACCCATTGCTGTAAAATACGATTTAAAAGCACCAAACTCTTTCAACTGTATACTACTGCCTGCAAGTACTACCTAAATTTAAATTCTACAATGGCGGGAGTGTATTCTCAGCTTTTTGGAGTGCAGATTCATCTAAATAACGAGCTTATGTAATGGACCAGGACTGTACAGCATGTACTGTGTCTGATTTTGTGCACTGACCCCTCTCTTTATGTGCATGACAAATTCCCTTCGGGGCTTGTAAAGATCTATTCTATTCTAGAAGTGCTGAGTAGGAGATATAGTAACGGGGCTATCGTCACTCCAGCCAACAATTTGCCGACGTGCTCTTGCAGACATCGAGACCACAACAAGTGTTCCGACTGCCCGGGCCAGACGTGAGACAGATGAGAAGATAAAGGTTGTTGCATGCAGAGGTCTGAGACAGTTAAAAGACAGACTGGTGCTGTAGAAAAGTACCATTTCAAACTGAACTTGGAGCAGTGCTCACACTCTTGCCTTTTCTGCGGCATTGTGTCTACACTTTCCCACTTTCTCACTGGCCTGAAATCAGGACAAACAACAAGGGCAATAGCCCAAACCACAACTGAGAATCACTGTTTCTAATCAATAATGCAAACACTTGTACAAAAATGTCCAGGTGCAGGATTATGTGGTGATCAGAAAGACAGGATTTGATGCCAAACATGTATTTATTTTATGCTGCTGGGAACAAGCGGACCAATAACCTGACACTAACGCTGAGGTAAATAGCCGATTAATCAGTTGGTTAAACATTAATTGACAATAACTTAATCATCAACATTCTTTAGTACCAGCTTTTCAAATGTGAAGATTTGCTCTTTAATGTTTTAAGGCATTGTAAATAGATTATATCTGGATTTTACTCTGTTGGTTGGAGTCACCTTAAGCTCAGCAAATTTTTGACGGGCAAACTTTTCTGACATTTTCTTGATTGACTGATAACAACAAATTGTCGGGCTTTCTACTTGCGAAGTAAGTTTGACTACTTTGTCAGGATGTGCGTGGGTGGAAATCACTTCACACGACAAGGAATCTTTCGTTTCGGCACTTAACTTTGGCAGATGAATTCTGAACATACAGCCATTTACATCAGTGAAGGCACTAGGGATGGGCAACACAAGCAAAAACACTATTCGAAAATCGTGGCAACTATTCGACAATTTTTCGAATAATCCCCCCCCCAGAGCCACGCACACCATTCATCCATTCATCTTTAAAGGCCCGAACATACTCGAGCGGAACGGACTCCGCAGAGGCCCGCGCGGACTCAAAGCGGACGTCCGCAAGCCCTGTGAGCACCGCAAGCACCGGTGACTGCTCGGCATGTATTTTTCACATCGCGGGGATTTTTCACGGACATTTTTACAGGAAACTACAACGCGGAAGTGCGCTCGACTATGAAAGCCCGAATGACTGCGGACATTCCTCACGGAGTAGTAGTCTCTGCATGTTTCTCCTGTTTGTAGAAGAGCATCAAACTAGCTGGTAGCCCATCTCACACCGCTGTAGCAATCCTAGACTGCCCTTGTGTGGTTAGGAGCTGAATTGCATGTCAAATAAAGGGGGGGAAATAAGACGGCGAATAGTAATAGTCGCATTAAAAAATCAATTTTTCAAAAATAAAACGACTATTCGAAATTCGAAAATCGTGACCCATCCTTAGAAGGCACCAATGCTGGGTTGCGGTCTCTAGCTCGGGCATAGAACAGCAAGCTAGTGCTGTCCATGCAATCAAACATGAGCACCATTCACCCTTTACCAACTGACTCCTTTGAAAACTTGCTGTCTTCATACGTAATCTTGTCACGCCAACTAATCCCTCAATACGCTACATCTGGCAACAAAAAAACATATTTGTAAGGGAAGACAGGAGGTACAAATTTAACTATTGTGAACTGCCTTACAAAATCAGTGATAAAAAATAGTCATGAGTTGCCGTCCTATTTGAGATCTATTCAGTGTCTGTTGTTGTGAAGTGTATGTCTCAGATAAAACCAAAGATAAATGCAATTTCACTAGACTAGGGACACATCATGATACTGGATTTTCAGTGATATGTCAATCGCCAGTGCTGAAATATGCTAAATCTTCTTTTCCACCTAATTGCAAAGAACATAAAGTCCATTTTGTACAGTGGTGCCTCGAGCAAGGCGGGGCGGGGGGATGACCCCTCTGATTCAATTGCTGGCCCCCCTGGCGAAAATAATTACAGGCTGACATTACTGCCTTTAGGAGGCTGTAGCATGCTCATTTTTAAACTAGCATGAAGATCTTGTGAAACTAGACAACCTAGGGTATCCATTGGCATCGGCCATACTGGCATAGCTTGGCAGCAAGGGGGCTTAATAGCACTCCAAATTTAGGCTAAATTTTGGCAAAGGAACAACTGGCATGGCCATTTTCAAAGGGGTCCCTTGAACTCTCACGTCAAGATATCTGAATGAAAATAGGTTCTATGGGCACCCACGAGTCTCCCCTAAGCTTGAGAACGCTTGTTCCCAGCAAGAGCTTTGTTCTTTACAACTAATGTACTCCTTCAAATTATAGCTCTATATTTGTCTTTTTCAGGGATAGGAACACCTGCAAATTGAAAGAACAATTAATTGCCTAATATGTACCGACAACACATTAAAACAGGGTTGCTGTGTAATTCAAAATGTTAACTGTACTGGTATCGACATAGTTTTCAACTAAGATACATACTTCAACAGCATAACTGACTTCCTGAAATTAAGTAATGGATTTTGGTTTTGGTGTGCCACCCCAAGATTCTCAGTTTCTCCATTTGGCCATCCCTATGAAAAAAATCTTTGGGCGCCGCTGCTCCTGTAGTGCTCCTGCTCTCATGGTGATGGCCCACTGGCAGATGCAGATATAAAATGCAGTGCACTTTAAAAGAGATAATGTTTTTATATTTGTGTAACATTTTCAAACAAAACTAAAATTCATCCTATTTTTAACAGGCTTCGATGGTGCTCTCTGTGAGACAAGACTAATTAAAGTCACATAATTAAAGCGTTATCGGCCTGTCTTATCAGCAGAGATGTTCATTTTAGGCCGATGCCAGCATTTTAGTTTTAAGCCTTTATCTGGCGATACTTATGACATGCAGATATTATCATGCATTCGTAGTCCAGACCTAAGAGTCCCTGTAAGTGCAGTACACAGAAGAGCACAAAAGCACATGGACAATCAGCTGGTGGGATGCCTAAAACGAAATGGCGAGGTGAGTTGAGCATGCTTTGTGAAGGGAGTGTGTCTTTGTGCGTGTGTAAGGAGGCCAACATGTTCAGTGGAGGAAGCATAAAGCAGCCCAGAGCGGCTCAAAGGGGCCTATCCTCAAATGACCCGCCTCAACCGGCTGTTCCATCTCCATTCTATGTAAATCACCTCGACACAAAGAAGCCTCTTGGAGGAGGCCGATCACACGTTGCTCAACAGAGGAAGGTACATTAGCAAGCACCGGGAGGCTGCTGATAGACGGAAAAACCCTAAGAAACAGATTCAGTTCCAGTGCTTCCTGCCTGTTTCTGTTCAAACCTATACAGTGCTGCAGCAACACAGGCATCTATTTGAGAGCAAACAAACAGACAGAGCAGTGAAGGGCACCTTTGACCGCTGGCGTCGCAAATCAAAGGTCGGCTGTTACCAAAGACCTGAACCAAGTTCAAAAAAGTTGCTATCTGCAGTCGGCCACAGTCACACTGATCATTCTGAGAAATGACTGCACCGAGGGGACGGACAATCTCCAGTAACTGACATAATGTCTAAACAGTAGACTGTTAAAGTTTGAACTGAATCAGGGATGGAAAATAAAAACACACTTATCGTGATAAATAGTCACAATAACAAATACTTTTTTTTTCTTCCCCAAAACATCAGTATATGACATTTTCTTTCATGTGTTGGCTTCTGGACTGAACTATGGGCTGATTAGTTTGTTAGATGTTGTAGCCATTTTGAGTATAAGTTCATCCATGTTATTTGAGTAAAACATCCATTCTTGAGAATTGGGTAAAATCATGTCCTGCAGTGAAATTATTAATGAATAAATATCTTTTTGTCAACTCCGTGAGACATCAACTCTGTCAGATCTTAACTCTGACATCCATTACATAAGCCATTCAAAAAAAACTTCGATCTTTTAAAATATATTTTCCTAAATTGAACCCCCCATAACAGGGTTTTTTCCCAGTTCTCAAAAATGGGTGAAAACTGTTTAGTAGGATTTTATGTACACAGGCAGTTATGCTAACTTAAGTGCATTGTTCTGTTCTAATATGAAACCATTATAGCTACTATATATTGACATATCTACAACATACACTAGAAATTGTCATGGAGACATCAGTGTAAGAGGTGTATTTATATCTGGGTATATGATATAGAGCTCCTAGATATATTTGGTCTTCCAGGGACTGCCACATGGACACTGAAACACATGGTGCAGGGACATATTGGCACCTCATACAGTGCTGGACAAAAGGATGGTGCAGGACACTGTACAGTGTGAGCTGGTACTAAAACTACTGGTCGATTAATAGATTTGTCGAAGCTGAACGTCAGAAAATTGATCTGCGACTATGATTCATTGATCATTTTAGTCAACTGTTAAGCAAAACTGGAAATTATTCCTTGTCTTCAGCTTCTTATGTATCAAGATTTGCTGCTTTTCTCTGTTGTAAATTATTGGAAATAAGACATTTCTGGGTTTTGGAAAGGTAAAATGGCATAGCAGGCAATTTGGGGTTGGGCTTACTTCTTGGCATTTTAGAGACTAACAGTAAAATTAATATTAAAGGAAGTAAGTGACAAGACAAACGGCAACCTCTGGGGCTGAAAAATGAAGCCATGCCAAAAACTGCAGTTCCTTGAAAGGCTAGGCTCCAGTAGTGAGTCAGTCCCTCTCATGTTATGATGCCCAAATTTATAGCAGAAACAAACATGTTTACAGCATGGTACAAAAAGTGGTTTTGGTCTTTACGGCTAATTTTAGCATTCTTGACAGCTGTAACTGGGCGAATTTTTAGATAACTCACTGTTAATTTTTTATTAAGGCATAAAGTTATGTATAATTAAAGTCGCAGCTGCTTTGAGTGACAGGCTGTCTGTGAGGTGTAAACAGTCTACAGCCCTTTTTACACAGAGATTGGCCATAGGGCCGCTACAGAGTCCCTTCTTCATGCCCCCTTTGCATTTTTGAACAAAACCAAACGACCACTACACCGCTCCTGTGTGTCATTTTGGACTGCATCCTGGCATTGTGGAATCAAAAGAAACATGACACATAAAACAACTGTGTTGGCCTCTGTTGCAACATATAACACACACATTGGCAGCCCTTTCTAAACAATAACAATGACATTATATAGCAATAACAATTATTTACTGTCTCTGTTATATGGCGGCTGAGCTCGTTCTTTGCGTGGAGGGTAAAGACCTCCTGGACCTCACAATTTTCCCAATTTGCAGACTTATTTATTTATTACTTTATTTTCCACTGTTCTTCTTTGAGTTAGCTGCTAATTGCTAACAGTGCCTTTTTAAATCTCCCGTGGTGGGTCGTACACATAACAATGTAACGTACCCCCCATGATTCCATCCTACTGACATCATTTTGGTGCTGTTAATTCCTCTGTTCCTCGCTTAGAGGCTTACCTCCCGTGAACATGAATATTTTTTACTGTATACACTCAAAGGGAACACGCTTAAATCAGTATTTCTTATATCACAATGAAGGAAATTCTAGGACCCATACATCCTCCTAGTGTCTGATGGAAAGGGCGCTGGATCAAAGAAATATTTGATAGAGTTGAAAGAAATAGATCTGCACACCAATTAGCTCCTGCTAGATGGATTTAATGCTATTCTCACAACGTTACACACACTTTTATCCAGTAATCAGAAACAGCTCCAGTGAAAACAATTTTAAAACGGCCCTCTGTACGCAGAGGACCGATGCCACATCAACACCACCATCAAACAGCTGCAGCATGATCATTTATGTAGGTCAAACACATTTTATTCTCACATTTATGGCAGAGAACAGCCAAAGCCACAAATGTATCACACTGATGTGATGATCAACAGGTTTAAAGAAACAGCACGGACCACAAACCCTCTAAATCCCTCACTGTTAATTACTGGGTAGGGGCTGGACGGAGCACTCCACTGTGTGGTAATTCAATAAGCCCATGGCCCACTAGCTAATAATATCTCCTGTCTGGAGAGCAGACCAGCACTGGGAGTGTATATGGGGAGAGGGCGTAGTGAGGGACAAGTGGGAGCAGCAGATCGACTCCTGGACAACAAAACAAGCCTCAATATCTATCAGATTAACCCCCATGAAGACGGATTCTCAGCGTGTGCATCGATCTGTTTAATGCCTGTTTATGTGTCTGCATGTGTCATGTCTGTGCGTGTACGTGTAGTTCGTGTGTATGCTCTCATGCTCATATCTGAGGCTGACAGTGACCAAGTGACAGAGAGCAGAACGCATCCTAAAGTAATCAGTTGGACAGCCTGCGGAGCTCATTAGATACAGCGGACATGTAATTAAGAAATCTCTTCGCTGCCAATCCAGCTCATGAGCATCAGTCGTAAACCTTGTGTGCACACGCGCACACACACACACGACGTCTTTCACGTTACAAGAGAAAAAAAACCCACACAAATCTTCCATGCACACTCGCACAAAATCACCACCCTTTAAACATTCATTTCTGTGCTAAATGAGGTTGATGTCTGATCAATTGTGTCAGTAAATCCTCTTATCCCCGGGTAAGTATCTGCAGCTCAGCGGGCCAGCTGTCAAGAAGGTGGGAGGCCGAGGAGGAGGGGACAGAGAGAGGGACAGAGCCAGATAGGAGGGAAGGGAGCAACGGACGGATGGATGGAAGGGATGATGGGTGGACTGGGGGGGAGGGCATTGTCCCACTCCAAAAAGCCCCAACGCTCACATGATCCCACCATCAAACACGCGTAATCTCTCCATCTCGCTGAGAACATTAGATCATCAATTGAGTAAAGTACTTGATTTTTTTTTTTAAATGCAGCTGTGATTGAGATAAAAACTGTTAATGGTGAAAGAAAATGACAATATTCTCTTTTGTTATAAACAGCAAAATGTCAAAAGCTGATCCACTTTTTCTGACTGTCTTTAACAACCACAATAAATAAAGCCCATGATAGCTTTTAGCTCTTGTTAATAGGAAAATGTTTTTCCCATGAAGGCATACGGCTGAGACAACACAAGCACTTGAGCTGGTGAACTTCTCTGACCCTAAATTCTGCCCTGTAGTGAACCCTCTAATGAACTCGCACACACTTTCCATGAAAAGAAGAGAAATGAACTCCCAGTCCTTCTAACCCCCCTCACTCTGTTTCTACATAGCACAGCCTCAAACAAATAAAAAACACACATACAAATACACATTGTTTCCTCCATATGTAGGCCACTTTTGCCGTGTCCTCACATCTACAAACACTTGCAGACTTACTTTTGACACAGAGGCAAAGGATCGATCAGGAGGCCAGGGCTGAGACACGGACTAGATAAAGATTGTTTTGCAAGTGATAAAAAAGTTTGGAGCTTAAACAACAAGAGCTAACACAAGTCCGCTTGTGCGGACAGAACAGGCTGACCAAGCAGTCCTGGAAAACAAACAAAGGGGTGGGCCAAAAGGTCCAATGTAAACCGCAGCATCTGTCGGATGAGGTAACTCAAAATTAGTTCCTAGAAGTATTCTCTCGCTGTTACAAAGGGTTGTGGAGAGATGGGTATGCACCAACACACACACACACACACATAGACAATACACATTAGCCCAGTCAAGCTCATGCTGTGACCAAGTGAGTGTGACCAGGGCGACCTGACCTCTGGATCTGTGACCAGATCCTAGAAAGACAGCCAGACTACACAAAGCTCAGTAGCAACAGTTATCACGAGTTTAGTCTCGAAGTAATGGTCTGAAAAACTGGGAAAGAAAATATGTTGGACATGGCCAAAGATTTAAAAAAAAAAAAAAAAAAAAAAAAAAAAGTAAGATAGAGCTTGGGGTGACAAGAAAAGGACAAACTGACAATAAGTAAATTTCCATTTGCCTGTTTTATGTAGCCTGGTTCCAGACCATAGACCCCGCCCACTCAACTGAGTAGGCTTGCATCTCTGGTCTGGCATACTTCAATGAATTTGCGATTTATCTCGTCCAAACGATGGACGGACCAATGAACGCCGGGGGTCTAGCGATTAGCCAATCAGCGCCACGCTGATGTCAAGCTGTACGCCGGTGGGTAACTGGTGAGGATAGCAACAATGGCGACCGCTACAGATCCTACAGACCACATTAACGATGCTATCGAGGTATTTCGCCACTACTCGCGTTAATGGAGGACCAAATTAAGGAAGCTGCTAAACTGGATTTAACGGCGATGCAGCTGGGCGTGCACGACGACGGAGACATTTTAAACGGGCAATGCTCGCTTGTTTTCGGCACCCCCGAGGCATGGATACTAATGACGTCAGATTCTGGGTGAGTCGTTGATCTCTACTGATTGGTTAGGGAAAAATCAAATTCCCTCCCCCTTGTAAATCGCCTTCAATGGAAGCCATGTCAGACTGAAGGTTCTGGGAGCTTCAGTCTGACACTCAGGCTATGTTTTATGTGCATATTGCATATTGGGCATTAAAAAAAAAACAGGGGAAAAAAAAGGAAATCCAAAATAATTCTGAATCGTATTTCACACTTGGCTGAAGTGGAAAAGTGGAAAAGGTCTGATGATTAAAAAATGACTAAGTGCGATATAAACAGACTTATGAATGATGATGTGCATGAAGCATGTGACTGAAACGTTCACTGAGGCTTCTGCTTTACCTAAGAGATGAAAAATTACAAAAACCTCAGATCTGTGTGGAGCAACGAGGAGAATGTAACCTTTATAATAATACAAAACATAAACATAAATGCAACATTATATTTTCTACATTATTATCAGTCCTTTGAATTTTGATTGGTGTTGTTTATCTCTATGAAACTACTCCTAATATTCGTCTCACTTTTAACACTGTGTTAAAATTTGCACTACATTTGGATAGAAACCTAAATATTGATTATGGCACTAACAAGTTTACATAGTCTACAGACACATTAGCAGCTCTGTGAGTCTGTACTTTGGCACAGTGTTGCCTTAAGCTAAATGCTAAAGTTTGTGCTAACATGTTGATGTTTAAGCGTGTGTAATAGGCCTATTTAACATGTTAACCATCTTAGTCTAACACACACTAAACACTAAACACAAAGTACAGTCTGTGGCCGGTGGGAATGTCATTAGAGTTGCAGGTATTTGGTCATAAACCAATAAACCAGTGGAGCTAATGGTGGCACTAGAGGAAAAGTCAAAGTTATCAGGATTCATGTCATCGCAATCCATCCAATAGTTGTTGCAATGTTTCAGTCTGAACGAAAGTGGTGGATTGACTCACAGTCCGACACTGCCATCCCCAGCATCATGGTGCTAGCATGACTAAAAAGGATCATGGGCAGATTATGAGACAATGGGCCCCTGGGCACAGATGTGCAAAAGGTTCCACCACTTCTCCTACACAGTGGTTTTGTTTCTCTTCGTGGTCATTTTGTGTTTCTTTCTAGTTCCTTTGCATCTCTTTGTGGTCATCTGGTGTCTCTTTGTGGTTATTTTGTGTCCCTTTGAACTAAATTTGTCTCATTTTTGGCTGTTTGGTCTCTCTCTGAGGTCATTTTATGTCTCTGTAGTTCCTTTGTGGTCTTTTTGAGTCTCTCTCTGCTAAAATATGTAATAATTTGAGTGACATTTTGCAAGTGAAGGTCAGAGGGGTCCTGACACTTCGGACCCCTGGGTCTGGGCCCAGTAGGCCTGTTCAGTAATCCATTCGTGCTTAGAAGGACCAGTAGCTTTGCACGTTTTACCCCTTTAACTCACACTGCTTTTCTATCTGTTTCTTACCAACAACAAACAACATAAAAATCAAGCCACAGACACTCAAAATAATTCCATTGAAATGGAACCAAAGTTGCATTATTTGCTTGTTTTTTGTCATCCAGGTTTATTTCCTAATAATGTTGCTCTAGAATGATATATTTTATAGCAGCGGCTCAAGTCTCTTTAAAGCTCTTTTTCACAGTACAGAGGTATGGACTGAAACTAATGGCTGTCTGGAAAATTGAAAATCAATATAAAATCTCTAAAGTTAAATTTGTGAAAACATGAAAAACCTCTAGTTCAATCTTCTCGCTTTTGTTGAACAATAGTCCTGTTGTTTTAACCAATTCCCGAGATTTAAGAGAGGCTCAAAAGCACCCATTCAATCTGTTTTTCCGTAAACATTATTACAGAGTAATGATGACTATAATGGTTGTAATCACAGCTGCCCTGCTGAGCTCATAATGGTGAGAGCAGAACAGAGAGTGTAGACATCATGTACATGTAGCACAGGTGGATTGGCGCGAATGTTTTTGTACTCCAGGGTCAAGATCAGATGCTGGAAAATGTTTTGTGATGTTTGTCCTCTACTCTCTGCCCTTTCATCAACCCACAGCCGGAGCATGAATGAATATCTTCAAGGTTGTCAGCGAGGAGGAACCACAGTTGTAAACAAAAGCGTCACGTGCTTCTCTCAAGGACACTAGAGAAACAAATCTACTATCTACACATTACACTAACACATTCACACAGCGAGCCAGTTAATAGGCCCATTACAGTAGGTGTGGAAGTGTGCTCATATCAACACCTCCCACACCTCTGTAAACACAGGAAGAGGAAAAAGCACCAAGAAAAAACCTCATCAGAGTGGTCGATGATGGAAGGATGCAGCGTGACAGACAACAGACAGGCAGAAAGAGAAAAGCAGGATGGAGAGGACTAACAGGGAGGGACAAGTGTTGAGAGATAAACTGATAGTGAAGGACAAGGCAATGAGAGCTGGAAGCGCCCTTTGAATTTGAGTGGCATCCCCGCTGACCACATCTGAGACCTCAAGTGAGTCACAAGCGGCAGCAAAGCCTTGTACCTGTCACAGCTGGTTAAAATGATCCCATGATTTTAGAGGCAGGAACTGAGCTGTTGGAGGCCATTAAGATGAGATCTGTAACTTAAAGATGCAAAATCATCATGCAAAGTCATCTGAGTAACGTGAGAAATGTATCACAGTGAGGTTCATATATAATCCATATGGAAAACCCCAAATGCAAATAAGTGCAGCCGCTGAATTTGCCCTGTTTGTTGCAGGTTTCTCCCGCTGGGGAAAGAAATTCAAAATAACTTGTTCAAAGAGTGCACAGGGATTAGAGGCATTACCTCAGTGCATCTGTGCAGCACTAGCGTTTAGTGCTCCAGCTCCACTTCTGTGGAAAATCACAAAGCAACAGCAGTGCAGACAGGCAGCATCTTCTACCACATACATTCTGATGTGATCCAACAACAAACACACACACACACACACACACACACACACACACAGGCAACACAGATCCTACTCACAGTGGCCATAACCTATTTCCCTGCCCGGGCTGCCTCCAGTCGCAGGTGATGCCATGGGGTGCCACATGCCTTCGGGTGCAAGTGTGGCGCTGGCAGGACGCCAGTCACTCAGGTGTTGGCTCAGTGACAAACTAAAAAAAATGACGCAGACACTCCGGACATCAACTACTTTTCAGGACAGAACGGGGACAGACAGGCTGACATGGAAAAGGGGCGGGGCGTTAGTGAAGAGCAAAAGAGGTGGAGTCCACCGGCGCCGGTTATAGGATTACCCAGATTATCCTTCCCCAGAGATCAATCCAACAGGAACTGTTTACTGACCGACTGCTGCACAAATCAGCTCTCCTAACGCCCACTCACACCGCGTCTCCCTATCTCTCTCTCTCTCTCTCTCTCTCTCTCTCTCTCTCTCTCTCTCTCTCTCAGCGCGTTGGTAAAACTATCTGCACAGAGACACCTGTTGTAGTGGCAGAACAGCGTGTCTGGCATGGGGAGGGAGGGTGGTCATGGCAGAGGGGGTCACGCTTAAGAGAGCTGCAACCAGAAGTTTCCAATTACTCCCTCTTAAAAGGGAGCAAGACCAGAGAGCATGGGAAGACAGTGCGGCGCTGATGTTCCTCTACACCACATAGGTTTCTACGTGTCAATGACATTTTTTCCCCTCATTTTCTTCCCTTTTGCTGAATATTAGTCACAGACTTTCTGTCTAATGTGTAGGTGGTATAAATGGGATGTGAGTGTTGAGAAAGGAAGTGACAAGAAGTGGCCATGGGCTAAAGAATTCTCTCTTCTACCTCCCGCAAAACAGCTCTGATTGCCCTTAATGCCAAGAAATAAGTGTGCCAGCGTGATAGGTACTGTTAAGGCATGTGGAGCCGCCTACGCGCACATTGTTAGTATGTTTGTGTGTTTAACAAGTGTTATAACATTCCAGGAAGTCAGGAATTGTCTGTTTCAGTGCTCTAGGATGGCCGACAAACACACAGCAAAGTGAAAACCCAGATGCAAACACAGGCCAAAAATATACCTTAAAGGCAATGAGGAACAATACATGACAAACCCTAAGGGAACCTAAATAAATTAAGAAATCCAAGCAGGAATGGATTCAATCTTCAGTCAGACTGTTGCAAGACTGTTGTTGCGACTCCATGTGTCAGATAGGGCTTTAAATAACAGCAGTACATTTGTATTGGTGGAAGAAACAGCACTAAAATCAGCCTGTGAAAAGCAGGAGTTAAGTTTGTTCAACAATGTCAGAGGCAGCATGCATTCTTGGCCATGGAAGTATGTCATATCATTATAACCAGAAAATAGCCCGAGCCAATAAATGTGAAATTGGCACTGATTTTAGTCTGCAGCTGCTCCTTTTAATCTATCCTGCCGTCCTATCAAATGTGCACCCTGTTCCACCCTTCAAGCTTTGGAAACACACATTTGCATTGAAAGACAGCACTAAAAACTTGAGACGCCCTCCCCAACATGTGTGCATCTATTTTACTTACATGACTCAACAGAGTTTGCTTGTGCAGTGCACCTGCATGAGGCTGGATCGTATGTCTATACAGTACTTGAAGGACAGCCACCAGTAACCAGATCCCTTCAGTGACAGTAACCTGGCAAGAGCCTCAACAGGCCGACACAAGAAGAGGGCAAGGCGGAGAAGGAGAAGAGACACATGCTGCCTCTCTTTCAGACTTAACAAATCCCGCAGGGAGAAGCTAAAATAATACAGTCCTTCTTAAATGCATGCTGTGTTATAATAGCGTGTCGTGGCCCACATAAAACACGCCAAATTAACCCTGAGAGCCATAATTAGCATTCATAGATGTATCATGGACTATGAAGACATGCAGAGGATAATTGACAACCTTAAATTCATGTTTCACACTTAAACGTACCAATAATCTAATCACTATTTGTCATCGATGTCGTGTATATTTGTGTCTACAAATTGTAAATGTTGCACAGGCTTTACTGAGAAACAGAAAAACAATAAATCAGCCAGTTTGTCGCTAAACCGATCTCAAGAGGAGACAGTTTGCTCCTTATGTCCTACTCTCGTTGCTAGCAGTGATTTTTGACAACAGGAAGAACATTATCATGCAGCACGCTCGGCTGGGTGGACATTTGTAGAAAAAGAAACGAGCGTAAAGCACAAAAAGCAGAAAAATGTATTTTTTCCCTCCAAACAGCAATGTGTGCCTGTGTGTTGTATTAATGTGTGTGGGTGTGAGATAGGAGTAGTGCATTAAATGGCACTCAGAGCACTCAAAATAGCCAAGCGAGATTTTCAGTGGGTTCTTCATGTCTCTCAATGGAGAGGTTTAATGAGACATAATGTTCTTAGCTGCTACCTGTGGAGCAAACAGTACCATGAAGAACTGTTTTGCCTGGTTAGTTGAACCAACTTCTACTGAGCCATAAATCCCTTCAGCCCATTCCTATTTATGGTGTTTAAGAGCACCATGGTGTTCAAACCTTCTGATCACGTACTTGTTTTGGGAATGACTCTGCGTATAGGGCTAAACAAACTAATGTTTTCCTCATTGATTAATCTGTTAATTAATTGTATGATAAAGTGACTAATTAATTAGTCAATAAAATGACTGAAAATAGTGACATTTTAAAGTTCCCACAGCACAAGGTTACATTTTAAAAGAGCTGTTTTTGCCCAGCCAACAATCCACCCAGAGATTCTGGTGTTTTTTCTTCATAAATGAAACGATTCATTAATTATTGAAATTGTTTCTTTCCTGTTTATTAACCAATTCATTAACTGACTCATCATTACAGCATTATCTATATCAAAAGATGTTGCATAACTTTACACAGTGGTAAAAAAGTAACTGAGTACATATGCTCAAGAACTATTATAGTGGCCGATTTAACATGCCCAAGCTCCTAGGCCACCTAACTTGCAAGGTATCCCAGTTTTGACTCATGTTCTAGTTCCTTTTTCTGTTAAGACCCAAAGTACTCACGAGGCAGGGAAAACTTGAACAATCTACAAATACTACTGGGGAAGTCTTTCTAACTTACTTTTCACCCAGTCCACTACTGACTTGCTGTCCAGTATGCTCACTTATTGCACATTATCACATGCTGTAACCCTACACAACACAGTGTTACGGCTCTATGTGTTCTGTGCTGCTGCCCCTTTTCCCTCCACTGTAGATCTGCCCAGGTGTGCAGCATTAGTTAATGAGGTGCATTGCACCTGGCATGGAGGAGGTGCTTAAGAGCTCCTGTGCCAGCAGCAGAGGAGAGAGGCCTCTGGTGTGGGCAGTGTTGGTCCTGCTGCCTCTCAGCCTGAGATTTTTGTTGTCTTATTTGCTTGTTTTATTTGTTAACAAATCCCATGGATTTGAGTGATTTAAGGTGTCTCATGTGGTTATTTTGGCTCAGTGGTGGCGTTTTGTTCGCCCTATAGGGCCGCCCAAAGGTGGGGTGTAACAACAGTCAAAAACTTATTGCGATCGAATCCTAATCAGACTTCACATCATCTTCCAAGCACCATGTTGTACCATTTCATTTTTGAAATGCGTATAAAAAAGCGGGCACCATACCTGTCGTAAATAACAAATTATACCTGTATTCTGTCACAGACATAGCCTGGGAATCCAGACCCAAATCTAAAAAGATTTAGGGTCTGGCTATGAGTAATGCAAATGGCCCAACTCGAGGGGCGGCACCAAGCATGCATTTGAAAATATCACTACGACCAATCAGAACAATACACGGGGTGACGTATCCAGAGCGCTACCAGCAGAGCTAACTGGTAGATTAGACTCTTGCCGTATCCGGTCGGCAAAACAGCAAAAACGTCCTTCTTGCAAAGGAAAGACTCGAGCGCCGTCTTCTGTTACTCTTTTAGAGAAAAGGCCAAGTCTAACTCGTTGTAGCGGCCAAAGCCGTTTCAAACAACTGGTGTTCATCCGTAGCCATCTTGCAATGTTTACCGACTGATTCCGGACTTCGGCGTCGCAGCGCTGTCGTCATCCGTTTAGCTCGTCTCTGGCCCGCCTATATCAGATACACCGATGTGATTGGTGCAGCTCGGCTCCAAGGACATGGATAATGAGCATCACTACTGATTGCCAGAGTGACTCGCTGAGCAAATTCAAATTGTGCTCCAGCGAGAACTCTGGATTTCCAGGGTATAGACCTATGATCAGTTTATAAATACATATTATTGTAGATGACACTAAGCAACAGTATATGAGGGAGTTCAAATCCCCCTCAATCAACTATAACATTTAATTGCTGCTTACTTGTTAATGAATCAGCAATAACGATCCAATAATATAACAGAACACAGTCAGAGGCCAGTCTATCAGCTGAAACACCAGAAAAATGTTGGCATTGTAAGTTTCTACAAACCACAGACATGTTATATTTGCATGTTATTACGTGGCCAATACCTTGAAACTTGTTTCAACAACACTGAGGTTAACTTGTGGTTAGATTAACGCACAAAAACCATTTGGTTAAGGTTAGGAAAAGATCATGTTTCGGCTGAAAATACCCAGTTCAGGGAGCAGGGAAAGCAGCGATGTCTCAGGAAAAAACAACCGCTTTTCGTGCCTAAAAAGATGCTCGATCACAACAATTGTCCTTTTAAAAAACATCCACATTTGAGATGCAACGACTCGCTAAATTGAAACTGGGTCTGCTGTTTGGCAGGCGTCTCACCTCGATGGCACCTCCACCTCTGGATGACGAGGCTCAGCTTATATAACATGTAACTTTAAAAATGTTCATGTGACAAATGTGCAAATGTAACATATTTGTGGTTTGCAGAAACATACAATGTCAACGTTTTCCTCTGACGACTGGGCTGGGTCTACATAAAGAGTGCTTTTATATTTAAAGCATATTTTGCTGCTCATACTTTAGTGCTTTTACTTGACTGTAAACGCATGACTTTTATTTGTAATGGAGCATTTTTATGGTGCAGTCTAAAATTTAATGATTTGAATACTTCCACAACCACTGCCGAGACACATTATTCTTTTAATGGGCAACCAATAGTGTTTCCCCTTAAAACACTGAAGTAGGGAAGGCTGCGAGTCATTTTGGTTTTAGAGACACATCAACAGCTATTGCAGCATGTGTCTACATGAGAAAATAGTTGCATTTATTCAACACTTGATATAAAATGTAGCTGTATATTTAGCTGTTATGCCTTAACGATTGATGAATTAATTAAAAACAAACACAGATATGAGGAGATGCTTTAGATCAGAGGGATGTGTTAATACATAATGTGCGTGTAAAATTAGAGCTGGTGTGCATCTGTGCGTGACATGTATGTTGCTACTGCATAATTAGCAAAGAAATAGCTTTATACATCTCATAACCTAACACCGTCCGCCGCAGCCTGTGGGCCTTTCAAGGTTCTCTGCTTGATTAAAGCTGGAATTAAATCAAGGCTTTGACCTTCTTCACTAATGACTAATTACTGGCAATTAGCCCAGAGAATGGCCTCCTTACGCCCCTTCTCTTCCCTCCTCCTGTTCTCACAATTAGCACCCACCCACTCACACACACAGTCAAGACAAGCAGCCTCTTTTACACTGACACGTAAATACACACACTCAATCAAAAGCGCCTGGGAATAAACCCATTGTGTGCATTGTGTGCTAATGCATGCGTCGGCATTGAGGCAATGCAAGGTCTCAAGCTACAGAATTCTTGAGCAAATACCTGCAGAGAGCCACACCCCTCTACCTGTGTGGTTTATTTAACTCTGCAGGAGTGGGTGGGGAATGCTCTGTGCAGGGATCGGCCGTTAGAGAGCCGGTTTAATACTGCCGGCACTTCACAGTCAAATAGTACCACCCACATTCTTTATGTCACATGATATCACGGTCACATTTGGCTGCAATAAGCTATGCATATAGGAGGTCTGTATATCTGCAGCTGTGAAATTTAGGCATGGGTGTGTGGCCTGGTGTGTGTCCTTTTCTGCCTCTGAGCGTGTACTGGGAGGTGAGCTGCTGACCCCTGGCAAGTGATGAGAGTTCACATCAACTAGGGTGACCTCTTTCTCCACCCCCCCCAAACACACACTTCCCCTTCATTTTGCTCCCTTCACTCTTCTATCCCGTTCTTCTTTCTGCCATGACTTCCCCGATCTGCGAACTAAATAGGCTCTCACTGTCAAAAGTAGCAAGTGGGTCCTCGTCAGCGCGTCTAGAATCACTTCCACTGACGGAAAATAAAAAAATGCTGAAGTGCTGGGAGGGAAAAAATGCTGATTCTACTTAAAGCCCGAGGGCAGGCCTGTATCATCAAACCTGCTGAAACATAACATGTCTGGGAAAAGCTGAGTGGATCGACGAAACAAATCCGCACATAATCACAAGACTGTTTTCTGACTTGGCCGCACACTAATGACAGATTCATGCTGGAGTGATCGCCTCCCGTTGGAGAAATAAGTCGTGTTTACGGCCCTGTTTTCACAAAAGTTTTGGTGTGTGTGCTGTTGATGCAAAAATACATCATAAATCATAGTTGTGAGCAAACACACAGACAAAACAAGAGCAGTTCTTCCTTGAATGTTGAATGGATCTCTCAGTGGTTGTGGTTTTGACTGGGAAACAGCTCAGTGGCTTTAACTTTTATCATGTAAATAAACTAAAATACAGTTCAGCTCATACTATTTTACTACCAGTAACTTTATTGCTGATTCAAAAATTACAAATATTCAGCATTGAACCCAGACTGCAAGTCACTGTGGGCTTGGAAAGCTGCAACAGCATTACTGTAGGACCACAATGGGCCAACAAAACTCTCCACTGACACCAGGATTGATCAAATTCTTTGAGATGAGCCGTTTTAAACTCTCTGTGCCTTTCGAAACAGTTGGACAAAGTTACAAATTGTGCATATGAGTGTTGCATATGACAACTGTAGCCCAAGAGTAACATCAGACACTACAAGACACTTAAAATAAAGGATCAATAACATATCTGCAGGATAATACACCGCTCTGATGGTGTCCTGATGTGCATAAATCTTAAGATGTCACCACTGTCTGATCAGAGTCTTAAAAGACAGACAAGAAAGGCTGTGCAGCCCTGGGGGAGTGCTCTTCTGTACGCAGTGGGCTTCCCTCTACATGCTCTTCCATCCAGATGTCTCCCTCATTCCCCTGGGAGCCACATTCATTATGGAAACAATTTTCAGCCCCTCAAAATGGTGCCGAGATATCTGCGATAACATAAAAGTTTTATCTTCAAAGACCGGTTTTATTTGTTTTTTGCAACGCCACACTATTATTCATTCCCCCTCCACCACAGAAGGCAGTGGTTTAGAAGCACATGGCATGTGTCTCTACTGCAGTAGGTTTAACAATGAGTGTATCTTTCAGGGAGAGAGAAAAACATCACATGATAAATGATGCATATAGTGTGTGACTCAATGAAGCTCAAACAGCCCCAGACTCTCACTCCTGATAGACTCTGAAATCTAGAAAAGATTAAGCTACAAAAACAGACACCTAATGTGGCACACTGTAAGTAGGATATGAGCAGCGTGTATCCCACATGTTGCAAACTCCAAAGTGGAGTCCCATTTCCTTGTCTCTGTGGATTTTCGGCTGTCACAAAAAATCCTGATCATAGAGAAGAAGAAGGCATCAGCTGGTTCAAGGGCAAAGTCACCGAGTCAGAGCAGAGTTCAGCTTTACAGAGCAAAATCACATCATGCTGTCATTCAGCTGAATAAAGCCACAGCGCTGACCTGGGCGCGTCTGACACTCGTTTTTACCCACAAAGTACAAGTTTGTTTATCAGCAGAAATCCGCCATTCCTCAAAGCAGCTTGGTGCATTTAGTCTCTGGATCTGACGGCCATCCCAGACCAATAAATTGTGTTTCTGTCTTAAACAGTTTAGCAAGAGACGCGCGACAAGCGCCATAAATTACATAAGCGCAATTAAAGTGCCAACCTCTGACCTTGCCTGACCGGCACAACCACGATCACCTGACTTTTGTATTGGTCGCAGCTTTCGTTTCTATTGGCACAGTTGCCCAAAACGATTATAAGCACAGAGAGGATAGCACACAGTTTCACAGACGGGAGTCGGTTGGTTAAAGTCCGCGGACGCTTTCGCGCACGGCTCGCAGGGCTGGAGAGAGAAGACGCCATGAAACAAACGCACTCTCTCAAGTCAAAACAAAACGCAGCAGCTCTGCGAGGAGCACAACACACAGGCAGGGCTGTAAATAAATCGTTGTGGCGTACTTACTGAGGTGTAAATACGGATCATTACTGTCCATACTGTGCGAGTTGTTGCGTCGATTTCCTACAGTCGGTGCTGCTCCGCATCCCAGCGCATTCCTCTCCCAGCCCGACTGAACTCTGCAAGGCGGCTCTACACAGGGGCCCAGCGAGGGGGGGCGGCGGCAAAACAGGGCTTCTCCCAATGACAACAGTGGTCGATATCAAGCTCCAACACGATCATGACGAAACATCTCTCCCGCAGTGACACCGTGTTGCAATATTTTCACAGTAAAATGTTGCTTCCTAGAATCACAACAAAAAGGGGGGAAAAGACGGTGCGGTCTTTGAACGCAGCATGTTTTTTTCCGGCCATTGCTTTTCAACATAATCTGAAAAATCTCTTTTATAAACAGCCAGCAAGTCTGATAAGAACATGTAAACATATTAATGATGCCAGGAGATTTTATAATTTAAAATTAACTAATGCTGGCAATGCCTCTTTTGAATATTTTGAGCACAGACACAGATGACCCACTTTAACATTTATTTTAAATTTCCTGCAGTTTAATTGCACAATAATCTGCTTTTCTGTCCTCAAATCATCATTATTAATATGCATTATTTACTCAAATGAAACACCTAATGTCACATTGCTTAACTCTATTAAATCTAGTAATTTGTGATGCTACATTTAAAATTATAAAACACTGTTTTAATCTCCCGCCGCCTCTCTCTGAGGGGATCTCTCCACTGTTTACCTATTACTAGTGTGAGTCCCGGTCTGGGTACCCCCCGGAGTCCCCCCACACCCCTCTTGTGTGTGCGGGGTCATGCAGGGGTGAAGCTCCCGGTACCTCAGAAGGTTATTCAGGAGTCAAGCCGCACTGAGGCATTCACAGTCTTGAACTGCGGAGCGGGCAGACGCTCCGTCAACGCCGGGGCCGCTGACCACTCAGCGGGCCTTTGGGCTGCCCCGCTAATGGGACAAGCACCCCCGGCTCCACCGTCCTTGTAACAGCGGCCCATAAAAGAGCACAGGAGGATGCTAACCAAGATGAATGGCATTTTTTCTCAGCTCATTCTACACTAATCAGAGCTTTTCATTTGTTATGGCCTTGCGCCAGCCCCTCCACCGCAGCCTCCATTAGGGCCAGATAACGTATAAATTCATTAAAGTCAAAGAGGGACATTAAAATGGTCATTTGTCAGATCTCTCTTTGTGTGTCCCTAATGGTGGCACATGGTTCAAGGCATTGAGATGATTTTGGTAGGGGCTTTTTTCTCCCCTCTCCAGTGCATCAGGAGGGGAACGTGGGAACTGAGGCAAACGTGTGTGTTTTTCCTCTTTTCATGAATGGTGACTTTTTGATATTTTCAAATTTAGATTTTAATAGCTTATTACCTTTAATGCTTCCTAAAAAATAAATTCACAGTATCACCACTTTATTTTGTACTCATTTTTATCCTATAATCTACTGTGCTTGATTTTATTCTATCACATTGTTTTGATATTTTTTCATTTATTTTCTTTGTTTTTTCTTAATTGGAGCAAAATGTTTTATTTCGCCGGCTGTCCAATTCATCCATCAACTTCAAACCCCCCCACCCACACACACATACAAACTCACAGTCAATGAAGCAACCCTTTCCACTAATCCCTTTGTATTCACACCACCATTCCCACCAAACAATGTCCTGAAGCCTAATCCCAAACCGAGCTACACAAACTTGGGCCACCTCCTAGCAAGTCAACGTGCAGCTAAAGGGCTAACACAAACCTGAGCAACAAACATACTGTTTAAAGTCACCTTAAAGCAGCACTACACATATTGAGGACTAACATGTGATGTGTGGACTGGCAGCCAAACACACTCCTTCTTTCTCCTTTTGGCCCCCTTCCTCTTTTCCCCTCCTTCCCTCTCTGTATCCGTCCTTCTCTGGCTTCAGGATGGTGGTTCTGGCTGCGTCGTCATGGGAGACAGCTCTCTCCATCTGCCTCTGCTGTCATTAGCCCATCTCCACTGCGCTTTATCGAGAGTGGGGGAACCCTGCCACCCCCCACCCTCCTGGACCCTCTTCACAATTCTGACAACCCCTGCCCCCTGCTCCATACATAAGCCTGAGATGATAAGTGTTCCCCCTTTTTGTGTCGGCCAGGATAAGACAATGCCACACAGCACTACAGAACATCATCCATCTCATAGGTCATCAATCTGGGACACAAAAGATGAAATGTAGCTCAAACACCCTTTTGCAAAGGGGTTTCTCTTTGCTTAGAAGAAGCTCGTCCTCCACCTCTCTCTGGCTCCCTTTCACTGCTGGGTTAGCAGTTCACCAACAGATTTTTCTGCCTTGCGTGGCTACATGGGAGGACAGAAGTTAATGCATGTCAACTATTTTAAGTATTTCACCAGAACATAATTGCACAAAAATAAAACAAGTATCCAGACCTTATTTCAACATCTGCAGTGACAGATGAACTCTGTTTCAGTTCCTCTGCAGCAAAAACATGTTGTAGATAAGGAACGCCTGATTGAAAACAGGCCGTCGACACACAAACAGGCCTCTGCCAGATTTACATGAATTTGTTTGGTGGTAAACACTAATTAAAAACCTCTGTCACATGAAAAACACCAACTACCTTTTGTTTCTCCTCCTTTTTTCGCCTAATTAGGTTCACATTGTCTGATCACCAGCGTGGGGCTTTTTGTGTTTGGTCATTGTTTGTGACAGCAGTGTCTTAGTTTGAGGTTTTCTTTCTATTCATGTAAAATTACCCGCTTTTTCCAAAGAAGCCAAGAATCAAAATCACAAACACACAAACAAAATAAATTTCTCAGAAATCAAAATCAGAAAAATAGTGATTACTATGATGCATGACAGTTTTATTGAGTTTACTGTAATCTGCCATTAAGCGGTTGTTACTCATTACCATTGCTGAAAATTTCCATTAAAGTTATGACAGACAGTTGCTGTTTCCAAATGTGACTCACAGCCAAACAGACAATAATTGTTGCTTTGCAGTGGTAGAATTTGTGATTAAAAACAGATTTGTGTGTATGATAATTGGGTTCTAGAGGACGATGGTGTGGTGTTTTATCTTGTTTCATCTCTGTTCTCTAATGTGCAGGTAAAGTTTTATCATCTTTAGCCATCATGACTGCAAGAGACAGAGAGTTCAGACACCCAAACTCTGCTTAAATGCTTAAGTTGGGTTCAAATTGGGTGATCTTGTTTTGTTCTACGTCAGGGGTGTTCTATGTTGTTCAGGCCAAGGACCCCCTGCTGAGTGAGAGATGAGCAGGGACTTAAACTGGGCCTACGTTAATGTGTAGAGCAGCCTGCAGTGCCATGTATAAACATACCTTTATATTGTGCATACGATATTAAGCTATTAAAATAATAATTATTAACAGATTTATATATTTATATATTATGGATTCATAAGGATTCACAACACATTCTCACTCCGACCTCGTCACATATCGACGTTCTGCCTGTTACATGCATTGCCTTCTTTCAAAATACACTTCCGTATTCACAGGAAATTTACCGTTTACATACTGTCTCTTTCAAAATAAATGCACTGCATCGGTACGACACACAGGTGGTTAGGATTAGGCAACAAAAACATGTGGTTAGGTTTAGTAAAAAAGAATCGGGTTTGGCTTTATAATCTTGCGGGATGCGAACACCACTCTCCTGGGTGAAAGTCCTTGGTTAGGTGGTTACGTTTAGGCAACAAAAACATATGGCTGGGTTAAGGCAACAAAGGTACATGGTTAGGTTTAGAAAAAAAGAACAGGGTTTGGCTTTATAATCTTGCGGGACACGAACACCACTCTCCCGGGTGAAAGTCCTTGTTTGTTGGGCCTATCCACCACCTCTCCCACCTGTCCCTTGGGAATTCTGCTGCCTTAACTGTCCTTCATGTCCCGCCACGTTTCCCCCTGATGCTGCTGAGCGCCTTTAACTATAACGGCGACTGGCCATGTATCATGCCAACAATAAAGGGCAGCTTTTTTCATCAGTGCCTCACGCCTCAATCACTGCCAAAGGGCTGGATTTCAGCGACTTCGGAGTGAGACCAGGTTGGGAAGGTTGAGATTCATGGTTAACACATTAGTGTTGTGTCCTGTTTGAGATTTATCTTTGCTAACAGTATGTTGGATTTATGTTAATGTATAATTTCAGACATATTTCCATAATAATAATAATAAAAAAAAAATAATAATAATTTGGTGGCTCCCCTGTAGAAACTCTGAGAATCCCTAGGGGTCACCGACCCTGTGTTGAAGACCCAGAGTTCAGCATTATCTTGAGATAACATGGTATGTAATGTTGGCTGGGGCTTTATTTATTGCAACATGATAATCTTGATAAAATGTAATTTGTTAAAAGGTACAGTTATTTTTTTTTTTTTTTAGCTGTCTAAAAAAGAAACCTCTCCCTGATTGTTATCATTTTCACATGATATAGAGTTATAAATATCACCTTACAGCTCAAATAATCATGCGAAAATACTGTAACATTATCAATTTCGAAATGTTTATTGAAAGTATCATGATTATGCTAGAATTATATCCAGGCAGCTTAATTACTCTAAGATTTTTCTTCCAGGGTGAGACAAATACAAATGAGAAACTGATCTAAATTATGGTGTAAATGTTATGATATTCTGAAAATAGTCCAACAAACCATCAAAATAGATGTCATGCGTCAGACAAAAGCTTCAGAACAACAATGTGACCAAAGCCCCCACTCCATGTTACACAAATGTGTCTGTTAAACCGTTCTGCCAACAAATCAGGTTAACCTGTTAATCTGCTGTCCATGTCTGAGTCTGAGGGGCTTTACACACAATCAATATGATGAGCCCTCAACTGTCCACAGACTAAAGACACCGTCCATGCCATTACCGCACCACTCCAATCTGACACAAGTGCATTATCATTACCATCAGGACATGTGATAAAGACCTGACACATGGGTCATGATTTTAAGATCTGTAAGGAATGTTTGACACTTTGACTTTGAGGTGTGAGGTAACCTTGGAGTTCGACAAAGTGCACAGTCGCACTATCATGTTAGCATCACAGCCTGTATAAACATTACACCGGACTCCCCAGTGATTCATGAAATAAAATAGCTTACATTAGTTGATTAGGTTTATGTTATAGGTGGACCACAGACTCCGGGCAGATGGCTGACCTCTATATTAGTCTTTACCTTGCTGTAATAAGTTAAAACAGACTGGGGGCTTGTTTTTGCAGAATGGCGTAGACTCAATCCAGCAGGGAATCAACCAGACCACCTCAGGTTAATCTCGCTCCGACCTGAAATGCCCATGAAGGATTAGGCCCAGCCGCTGATTGTTAGCACACAAAGTCAGTTACTGCTGTGCTCATGCCATTTAAAAGTCACAAACAAAGTCTAAGAGTATCAGGAGAATGTTTATTCTGTCACAGAGCTGACACACATGACTTTCTGAAGAGATGAGATTGCGACATGTTTACAGATTCATAGAATAAGATATGGAGCTGCTTTTTGGAGAGCATTCAACAGGACATACTGACATAGTTTTTGTACAACTGTACAATGTGTCTACTTTCCGTGTGTACAGTATACACACGGCATGCAGGACCTACAGCCACTGACACTGACATTTGCATGTGTTGATTCAAATGATTCATACGCTGATTCAACCAATCAGGACAGAAAACATATATAATACACATATTTATAGGTTGTTTTTGATGACTGTCACATGAAATCAACTGAATGTAAAGGGCACTAAAGCTACACACAAACAGAACTGGAGCCTACACTTCCCATAATGCAACGCCATAGTGTCGTTAAATAAACCCTCATTGTCTGGTAAACACTGACGTCTTTCAAACTACATGCCTAATTTACAACTTTGGGTTTTTGTTAAACAATGATAATAATTTTGTCAGACTTGCCAAAGCTCTTTCAAGGCCAGAAAAGACATGTGACTGTTTTCACATGCATTGTTTCATATATTTTCCTACAATAATAATTTTAGATTTTCTGATTTATGCCCAAGTATTGCTATTATGTACCTTTATTTGTCAGTCTTTCTATTTATCTTTATAATCAGATTTGTTATAGCACATAAATAAATTTTGCCTACACATCTACTCATACGCGAGATGAGATGGATAATCTAAATTATCTGCCACACAGGCTTTGTCCTCAAACAGGCTCTACATGGGCTTAAAGGGGTTCAAAGCCAGATGCTTCAACTCTCTGTCGTGACACTAAAGTACAATTCACACCAGAATTGACACGTCAGCGGCACATAAGCTCCATGGAAACATCCATCCGTCCAATCCACATCAACTCCGACCACTGTTGTGGCTCTCGCTGGCCCATCTGTTCTGTCAGCAGCTGTGATACTGAAAGGACTGCAGACCACCTAACTATCTTCAGTACAGTATTTGTCTCGGATCAAAGTGTTTTACAAACATAGAGACGTGGATGTATTACTGAACAGACCTACCGGTCACAGACCCAGGGGCCCAAAGTGTTAGTGGGCCCCCTGGTCTTCATCTGGAAAATGTCATAAGCCTCAAAATGGCCACAAAGAGTTGCAAAGGAATTGCAAGGAGACACAAAACAACAAAAAGATGCGCAACGACTACAAAGCGATGCAAAACAACAACAACAAAGAGGAAAAAATGCAAATTCTTTTTTTCTTGTTGCTATAGGAGAGGTGGTGGGGCCTTATGCATATCTGTGCTACGGGGCCCATTGTCTCATAATCTGCGCGTGCAGGGCATTCAGTTTTGGTGGCCTCTGAATGTCACTTCAGTAATTCATCTTCCGTAACTGCTTATCCTGTTAGGGACCCAGCTGACATTGGGTGAGAGGCGGGGTACACCCTGGACAGACTATCACAGGGCTGACACATAGAGACACACAACCATTGACACCAACGGGCACCAATAAACTTAGCCTGCATGTCTCTGACTGTGGGCTGAAGCTGGAGCACCCAGAGGAAACCCATGCTGACACAGGGAGAACGTGCAAACTCTGCACAAAACAGCTTCCCCACCCCTAATTCAAAGCAGACACCCTCTTTCTGTGAGGTGACAACATTAACCACTGCAGCACCGTGCCGGCCTGAACAAGTAGCCAAAAATAGTTCAGGCTATCACACACCTATTGGCTGACAATCCTAACTCCAGGTCCACCCATTACCTTTTTTCCTGAGCTTTCAGTCATGGTCATCAGTGGGTGCAGCTTGTCAAGTTGTCACAGAGTTGACAGGTGAGCTCATTAGCTGTTAGGATTTTATCTAGAGCTAATTTAAGTCTTTTCATCTGTGGATTAAAATTTAAATAGCATAGTTCATTCTTGAGTTTGCAGACAGTTTGGCAAAAACAATCTCAATTTAAGGTCCACTTACTAGTTTAAATTAGTTTCAAGAATATGGGTGACCTTCATGTATTGTCTGCTGTTTTCTCCCTTCACTCTCACTGAGGCTTTTGTCCACAGACGTGTGTGTGAGGCCTTGACTAGAACCGTTTTATAGCAAGATGATTTGAATTTTAAGTTTTGATTTAGTCTGCATCTCTCTGATCAACAAGATGCTCAAAAGGCTCAGACTGTCAGTACTTTCAAAATGTGGGGACTTTTTGTTTTTAATTTAACCTTTATTTAACCAGGAAGTGATTGAAAATATATTTTACAAGACAGACCTGGCCAAGGTAGCAGCCATTCAAAACACATTTAAAATGCAACAAATACAACATATAATACAAAAATCCACAATAAAACAACAACTATTCAAACATAGTGGCCTCTCGTGAAAATCAAGCACATGTCTCTATCACCATTTATGCAATTTAAGTGAATTAGAGATTCAATATTAAACCACCTTAGTTTTATCAAGACAGATTACTCGGTCATGAACTCTGACACAGAGGTCAACTTTACAGAGCGGTTACTCACCATACTGCAGAGCCTGCTGTACAATGCCGCCTCCTTGTGGCGAAGTCAGGCAGCACCAGTTTACAGCGGCTCCCCTGCGTTTGCTGTTTCTCACTTTGGTCCCTCGGTGCCACCCGTAGATTTACGGTAAAGTCAGACGTGTATCTCAGCGTCGTACAGGAAGTGTCATACAAAACAGTTGAAACATGAATGAGTCTTATGAACCAGCGCTTGATCGCAACTTGATTTCCTGAGACAATTTACTAATGAACTCACAAGAGGATGTCAACCGACTTAACTTTAGACTTCGAAAATCACCAATATCCTGTGATGGATAGCGAGGCAGACTTCATGTCCATCGACCAGGGAGGAGAGTGGGGTAAGCGACGGTTAGCTGCACTTTATAGACAGAAGGCAACAGAGGTACCGTTAGTTAATGCAAGCTACCGTTTGAGTTAACAGATATAACCAACAAATGTAACGTTACCACTAAAATACAACTGCTGTGTCAAAAACACTCGTACAAACCTCCGAGGTCAGTGTGACACTTGTGTTTACATACGCTTCAAGTCCAAGCTAATGTAGTTAGCATTAGCTAGCTGTACATGATGTAATGATGTAACAGTTAATGTAATTGTGTGATATGGCCGGAGACAGTACACACAGTGCACTTGTATGCCCTGGACCACACATGTAGTACACACTGTGCTGAAAACATGTTTGGTTGTGTTTGTTTTGGAAGAAACTGAAGCGTCACAGTTTTATTATTTTTGTAGTGTGATGTGAGGACTGTGTTTTCTGTGTTTTCTATGGTCTCTTTACATATTCTTCCGCCCAGCAGACATTATCCACTGGACTACTTTTTTATTCCCCCATTTTTATTTAGTTTACAGCAGCTTTTCTCATTTGCAAGTTCACATCCAGTGTTTAATTATTATTTATTTATTGATTGAAATGTTTTTATGGACTTTCCCCCATCACTTTATTGCAGTTATATATGTATCCCTCTAGCCCATTGAATGTGAACTCAGGGCATTGCTGCAAAGGAGCTTATCTGTGACTACAAACACTTGCTGCTGGGATAATATGACATCTAATATCAGTCTCTTGAGAAATGGACTGAAAGTAGTGTGACTATATGTTGTGTTCTGTATGATTGTTGTTACACAGACATCAGCCTGTTCGATGAGCTCGACAACCTGGGAGATGCGGATGATCTGCTTCAGGCACTGGAGCGTGCTGGCTACGTGAGTAACTCATTTTCTCTATATGCAAATGTATATTGTCAAGTGAGATTGAAAGCAATGTGCTTGTTAACAGTGGTACAGAGCTAGCGATGCAGGTGGATCCTGAGCTTACATGGTTGCACAGTTATGTAAGAACACGTGAAACAGGCACAGCAGCACCCCACATACACTGTGTAGGTGTCAGGCATCATGTAGGCAATAAAAAGAATCTTTACAAGTTTTATTGACTGATTTTTGAACACTTGAAGCAGCTGTTTTCTGAGTGTGGCAGAAATGCATGGCTCAGAAAAAAATAATAAAGTGATCATGTGCACATTGCTTAGACCAGGGAGATTCAACTTGCTTTTCCTGGGGGCCATTTTGCAAAATGACAGAAGACCATTGAGCCATTTGCAACAACCCTGCACAGGTCAGGTGTATGCAGGGGTGTTTCTCAGATTTGAGGACAATTGGGACTTAGCCTGGACCTCCATCGGCAGAATTTCTTTTAACAAACAAGCTCTATTTTGATGCTTTTTATGCACCCTGGCACTATATTTACAATTAAAGAACAACAACCACAAAAAATCCCAGTGTGCATCAATGTATTTTCACTGTAAATTCGAAAATGGTTGGCGGTTACTGTTACCTATCGTGGGCCAAATCTGGCCCTTGGGACATAAATTGAGTATCACTGGCTTAGACTGTTGATGCAGCATTTCCTCTGTTTCTGTCCACTGTTGAAATGTGTGTGTTTGGTTTCTCAGGCCAGTGAGGCTCCAGACCTGGACTTTGATATCGACATACCTCCGTGGAATCAAGTGGACACAAGCAGCACCTGCACAGGTACGCCAACATATGCCAACATCTCTTGCTGACATTTCAGATTGAAATGGGGGAAGTCTGAACTGAAATAAGAGTGTGATGTCCATCTGTTTATTATTTAAGTGATGTAACCCACGTGATGTGCAGCTGTTGCACAGTGATATCCTGGGACAATTTAATAGAACATTCTTAGGTACAATGTTGCTGCTTTGCTCGAGATGCTTTAACTGTAATATACCATTTATGACTGCTGAGAAAATGAAAATGACTTTTTACGAAAGATCATTATTATTTATTCAGGCAGCATTTTTTACCTGAATTGGACTATCTGAATTTCCCTTTATGCACCTGACCAGTACCTAAAGAAGTTGGATTCTGTATATTATTGTGCTTTACGTTTTATTTCTGGTTATGGAAGCCGTGCACAACACAGCACACTGTGTGCTGCTGCTAAATGACCTTGTCTGTGCCTCTGCAGACTTTTGCATTTGTTGGTTTTATATATAAATCTCTGCTTGGGCTGGTTCCTTCTTATCTGTATACATACATGCATAGAAACCAAAATCAAGATGGCCTGTGCTCTCACAGTATTCCACAGATGTTGGTCCCAAAGGTTCTAACAGAACTGGGCAAGCAGGCTTTTAAACATGCTGCTTCCTCTTCCTGGAATGATCTACTGAAGTACCTGAGGGCTAAAGACAATGGGGGAATTATAGTCTGTCTCAAACAATTGAGAAAATAGCACTCTTGGTTTATGTGATTGCTCCTGAAATTTTCACTGAAATCCTTTTAGAAAATTGTATATGTTTATGCGTTATAACTGTTTTTTTTTGTGTTGCATTTTAATAGGATGTTGTTATTGCTCATTTGAGGTGTGTGGTAGTTGTATTTGTCTGCTTATGTTTACTGCTGTAGCAATGTTAATGCTGCCCTCTGGGTCAGGGTGCCCTTGAAATAGAGATTTTTAATCTCAATGAGACTTTAACCTGATAAATAAAGGATATAGATATCTTTTAAGTTACCTGCCTTTCAGAGCGTTTACTAGTAGTTCTTTATGTCTTGAAAACTGTGGGGAATTATGAGTAAATATAATTCTGATGACTTGCTATTGTTTATTCAATAATTGCATGGCTGCTTTATGCTCGCTTTTTAAAGATAGCAAGTGCAGCTTATGAATTAAATATGTATTTATGAGAGGCAGTGGTTTATGCCAGGGTTAGGTTAAAGGATAGTGTGTTAGTGTTGTGTTAATGTATAGTAATAACACAGGGACCGTAAACCACATCCGCCTGTGCTGATAAGCCCACAGATATGACACACTTCTCTGTGTCTTTGTCCTTGTGTATCCAGATGGTGAGGTGAGCGTGGACTCTCTGTCACCTGCCCACACTCTGAGCTCTGTCCCCTCTCCCTCCTCTGTGGAAGCCCTGTCCCCGTACTCCATACAAGTAAGTCACTGTCTTCGACTCTTTGTCCTTCTCAGTTTTCAGCATTTGACTTGAATTTCCAATGCAAATGTTTTACCATTGTTATTGGTTGTGAGTATTTACATATGTGCCCCCTCTTGGTGCGCAGTCGGAACAAATAAAAGCTCCATCCAGATGGTGTCCAAACATTAACACCTGCTCTTTACTTTTGGATACACACTTTAGACACTTATTAACAAAAGCCTTAAACACCTTGTCAAACTAATAACTCGCTGCCCATCTGAGCTGCGCCCCGCCCCCTCGTTAAAGAGGAGGTGCTGACAACTTCAGCCACATTAGCATAATTTAGCAGGCAGATGTTTTCGCAGTGTGTCAAA
This sequence comes from Epinephelus moara, assembly GCF_006386435.1. NCBI lineage: Eukaryota > Metazoa > Chordata > Actinopteri > Perciformes > Serranidae > Epinephelus > Epinephelus moara. The sequence goes on from NC_065515.1 coordinate 24,841,693, forward strand.
ACAAGGACAAGGGTTACATCTTTGTCTAGCCCCAACATGGTCTGCGCACATTTGTCTGCTAACTGAATCACCCTGACTGAATCCAAGGACACGTGTGTCTGCTTGAGTCTTTGAATTTTGACAAGGACACTTGAGTCATTTTTTTATCTCATGTGACAACCATCATATTTCATCAGACAGTGTTCCATACTTTTTTGGGAAGTTTGTTGATGACGGCAAGCATCGTGATCTTAAAGCTCCTAAAGCTACCCTGATGTAATGTTTTTATTAGTAGCTGTTTGGATGACAAAGACAGTGTTAAGCAGCAGGAGACAAAGCAATTAAACCTTTATAGGAGTGTACTGTATTTACACACAAGTCGTCTGTGCTCCCCTATCCAGGATGAAGCCCTGTCCCCACAATGGCAGTCCTCTCCAGTGTCACTCTGCTCAGAGTCTGTCGTCTCTCCTCCAGCTAAGAAAGCTCCAAAGAGGACAAGCCAGACCACACGAGGTAAGGCAGCTTCCACCACCGCACATCTGCTCATTCAGATGTCTTCTATATTTGTATGCTTTGTTCCAAAACCAGGGGAAATTTTGCACCACACTCTGGGTTTGTAGAATTCTGGGCTGTGAACCACAAAACAAAGATAGATAGAAACGGTCTCTCATTAGAAAGACAGCAATTTGTAGGAAAAAAACCCTCTAACTGTAAATACAAATTTCCTCACCTGAGCCTAGATTCATCCTGTTTTCTTATCTCATTCCTCCCACCCCCATCCCCCAACACACATACCAGCCAGGCAAACTCAGCCAACCAAGAGGCCGATTCAGATTGGCCCGAAGGTTTCCATCCAGCCGAAGCCGCTGATTACAGCTGTGCCCCTGGCTCATGCGGCAGCTCCCCTGCAGGCAAAGACAATCATCATCCAGCCCCTGCAGACCACTGTGCTGCCTGTGGTCAAACAAGCTCCAGTCAGCATCCAACCAGCACCCCCTCCAGGTCAGAGCTCACACTGCAGCACATCCAGACACATTGCCTCACATCACGCTGTATTGCATCAGACATGTGCACTGGATTTATGAGCAAGCAGCATGTTGTTCTATATGGAGAGTATTTTGTAATTCATTTAAATGTAGAGATGACATGATTTCAGTAGTGTGTGTCATTTCTTATGGATGTTGTTGTCATTCTTGGTTAGACAGTACTTTAATTGTTGTGTCTGGGCCAGCAGATGGTGCTCTAAGTTTAGTTAATGCTCGACAGTGATCTTCAGTCCTCACTGTCCCATGATTCTCTGTTTGATGGTCCACTAATTATAAGCAAATCAGACATTAACACGTTAGGTACTTCCTTTTTGTATCCCAGATATGTCGAGATTTGGGCTACATTTGTGGAAGAAAAACAATGCTGGGCATCAGCGTTCATAAATGTAAAATTAGGAAAGCTTGTTTTACTATAAACATGTGAGCCACAGACTATTTATATTCTGCTGTGTGCTTTTGTGTGTTTTGTGCATTATAGTCGTTATTATTTTGTTTTGTGGTGTAGCCTGCCTGGTTTACCAATCTGGTTACATCAGCAGCGCCTATGCCAATGTAAATACTTATGTCACTGCTTTGGACCCAAGTGGGTGGAGTATGTGACCTCTCTCGACTCGAATTTGAACTTGGCTCTCCTGTCTGCCTGGTAATAGCCAAGATGGCAGATGTCTACCGCCAAGACATCCAAGTTTAGGACCCCAGATGGAAGTCAAGTCAAGCCTGCTCAGTGTTACGAGTCTCTTTGGTTTAACATCTCCGAAATATTCATAGCTGAGGGGTGAGCCCTACGCATCATGCAGATGGAAGAAAGAAATTTAAGATATTTACTGATGAGCTTAGATTTTATAGAGTCTGACCGGTGTTTCTAAAGAACAAACAGGCTGACAGGTGCTCCAAAGGCTTTTAATTTCTTTTGACTTTCATCTCTCATGAATTCCTCTTACAGATGGTGAGCTTGGGCGCAAGACACAGCGCTGGCACCACACACATTCATTAGCAAGACTGGCTAACACTTCTTCACAACTGACACTGACAAGTTGTTTAGTGTTAGAGGTGAAGGTTGCTGGGTCGGTTTGAGGAATGGTGCCTGGCACAATCGTACTGGGAGGGGTGGGCGACACTCTGGGAAGCTCCTACTTTAACAGCACATTTATAAACACGGACAATGTCATGTGTGTGTTGTTGTTTTCTTTTTAGATTTGCTGGTTTAGAATGTGGGCCAAGATGCGGGTTTATGTGTGTTCATGCACATAAAACTCTAACACCGCTCAGTTTGGAATGTGGAAGTTTTAAGAGCACAGGTCGCGATGGTAAACATCTTCTCCACCTGTACTTTACACACAGAGAGTCTCGTGAAAGACAAGGGGTTAATGTAGGTCGCCAGAGGTGCGGGGGGGGGGGGG
>NC_065515.1:24844129-24901118 GCF_006386435.1 Epinephelus moara
GGGGGGGGGGGGGGGGGGGGGGGGTCAAGGAGTTGGACTGTACCATCTGCAGCAGGGAATGATGCAGCTTCCAGATTGTGTCGAATATCAGGTTAAATGTTTTCGTTATCGATGGCAAGACAAATGTGGGATAAGAACATAAACACAAACCTAAGAACAAACTCACACACACACACATAATCACAGTCAGTGTGAATCAGTGTTAATCATACAGTAAAAATATGATTATAGTACAGCTAAGACCTGCAATTTGAAAATGTGTATTTGTTGTGTGCTCTTTCCTCAGGACGTCCCATAGTGCTGTCTCAGCCGAGCCAGGTGCTGCAGATCCAGACACCAAGGGCTGTCACAGCCAATGTGGTCGCCATGCCAACGCTCAGCCAGGACATGTCTGTCCCTGTCACTGCTCCTCCAGCGGTCTCTGTCACACTGAGAGCCTCTTCCTCAGATGATGATGTGAGTACATTGTTAAACTGCTCTGAGATATTAACAGAGGGGCGTAGATGAGGACAAGCATGTTAGTGCTGTTACCCTCATTCAAAGGGTCAATGGCAAATGTCTACTTATGTTTAATAAGAACTGCCCCCCCCCCCGCACACATTAGGTGCTGCTATTTACACTTCTTTCTGTACATGTATGTTAACATGCTATATGATCAGGGGTCTCGAGGGGACTTTTAACAAATAAGAGGTTGTTTACTGGGAAATCAATCACATAAATACAAGTTCATGAGGTAGTGTCCTACTTGTTCCCAAACCCTACACAGCGCGGCAGGGATGATGTTATTTGTAGGCTGATGCAGAGGTTAGTATTGCCCTGGTTCCCTTGTCAGAAAATCAATGGGATTTTTCAAACAAAGGCAAACAAAAGTTTTTGATATTTACACGTTTTGTTCAGCAAGATAATGTTCAGAAATTAACACTTGTATGATTTTCAAAGCCTAAATGCAATCCCCAGAAGTAAAAGCTAACGCAAGGCTCTTAATAAAATACTCCATGATTGAATGACTTGTCACCACCACAACGAGGCTGTAATGCAGTCATGATGACATTCTGGAGTCTCGTTTAACCACTTGTTAGACTTGTTAGTTGGGTATTCACTGATATATTTTATGTCAGATTTAACGTGAAAATATCTTAAGCTTGTCTTAATCTCAGACCTTATTTCAGGCATCTAACCAAAAACCCATTTACTTTGAGACAAGGGAACTGAAGGTGCAACAATGCTAACTCCTTCTGCATTTTAGGACAATTTCCTGCAGCATTTTGTGGGTCTATACATGCATCTGATTGCTCAAACAATTCTTGTTAAATCCTTGACATTCTTGTCAAACATGTTTTTTCTATTTTTCTTTCTCTAATCTGTTGCGAGTTTTGTCCACAAGCTCTTCTGAAGGTCGTTCTCTGAAATCTGTTGCCTATCTAAGAATGTGTTCAATTTATGACACAAAGCATCTTCATAGGACTAAAGAGTGCCTTTAGGAGTTGTGTTAGTGTGTGTGGACATGTGAGGACTTGCCTGTGTGCACTTGCATGCAGCTGCATGCCTGTGAGTAGCCGCATGGGTGTGCATGCGTTTGCCCACAATGTTACTATGATGTCGTGGTTGCCATGTTCGCACTCAGTCTGGACCCTGTCCAACATAAACTCTCTCATCTTACCCTATTTTTAGTGTTTATTTTAATTTCACGAGCCATTAACTTTAATTTCTGTGTAAATTGTGAAAATAAAGTAAAGGAAAAAGTTAATATCTTTTTTTATGTATGATGGTGGATTTATTTTTCCACTCTGAAGAAAGGGTTATAAAAACGCATGGACCATGTTAGACTGTAAAGACGTGAAGGCGGCCAAAATTTATGGCAAAATGTATGACATCAAATTGAATAATTTTTGCCATTTTGTAAACATGAAACATATGTTTTTTTGGTTGTTGCTACTCTGCTTGATAGATATTTATTAAAAGTATAATCTTAAAATGATGTTGATGCCGGTCAGAATAACCCATGAGCCTCTCTGGCTTTCATGGAGCCACAAACAATCCACAGATGATCATGATTGGCCTCTGCTTTGTTTGTACCTGTGGGGTTTCTCTGGAAACATGGATGTTATGTAATCGTAGTTCAGACAGTCTGAATGGTGTCATAGAAGGACATTACTCTCCATTTGGATGACACAGGGTGGATCCTTCCGTGTGCTGCATTCAGGGGGTGATGTCAGGACAGCTGCAGTGCGCACACACACACACACACACACACACACAAACAAAGTTAACAAACATGTTTCCTGACCTTCGCTATTTCTCCCTCATGCACTCATTTCTCTTGCGTCTGTGTAATGACAGCACAGGACGGCTCAGAGCATTCTGGGAAACTTATAAGGTGCTATTAAGTGCAGCAGGGACGGCCCCAGTGATTTAAAAGTTAAAAAAGAAAACTCAATTATAGTATGTTTTGTTTATGGTACAAACTTGCGGTCTCCCAATAAAGGCCTTTGTGCATGCTGGTCTTATTTTGGGTGGGAGAGCGTAATATTCTTTTAAAGACCTGGGGCGAGTTTGTTGGCTGCTGTTTTTGATTCTTTTGCTCGAATAAACTGCCAATGCCTCTTTCTGCTAGTCTGAATTGTCAGCCTCCATCGCAGAGTCAGAGAGATGCCGTGACTTTCAGCAACTGCAGTGTTGTTTCAGGCGTTGGTCCCCAGCACAACAGTTCCTGACTGCTCGCTCATGTCTGACCTTTGGTGAGCTGAGAAACATGTTCTCACTCCGTCTTGTGTTTGTCTTGTTCTTTTTTTCGTGAGAAAAATGTCTAGTTTAAATTGGCGTGGCAGTGAAGTTACAAAAATGCATGGTTGTTCATAACAGTCGATTTTTTAATTGAAAAGAACCATATGTGTCACATTTGTGGAATGTCTCCTAAATCATTCAGTGTTTTCTGTGGTGACACTGAGGTGACCACAGAAAATGGATTTAATTTTCAGCTATTATCATCTTATAGGAGCAGTCACTGTGTGGCCCTGATGCATTACCCACGGATGTGAAAAACATTAGTCATAATTTAATGTCAGTGTTCCGTTTTACCAGTCAACTCAATTAATCCTGACATTAACGTTATTTTCCCATCTGGCTTTTTTCATGATTAACCTCAAACAAAATGATCAGTGTTGTTGTTTTTTTCATGAATGGTAACAGATTACCTCTTTCTGTAAAAACAGTCGTCTTCTAAAAGGGTTAGAGAGGAACTTGTCCAATCATCAAGGGGATAATCGAGTCTGGAGGAGAAACTTTTTCGTGCCAGACCTCTTGGAGAACAATGTCGAGGAATTCCCAACCTCGGGCCAAAACAAATACGCCTCTCAGCCATTTGTAAAGCGAACCAAGTCAATAAAGTTTACAATAGGTGATTAAAGGGGAGGGACTGAACACATTAATGGTGAGGGGGGAAAATACGACCGCGTTCTTGGAGCTGAGACCTCTATTAATTTCTTAAGAGAGAGGTGGTGAAAGTGTTTAAAGGTGTTGTAGTGAGGGTTGGAAAATATGTTTATATTGCAAAATCTGGGTGTCATATCAGCCATGTAATGCTTTAAAGTGAGACTTTGCTAAACTGTAGCCTCAAGTGAATTATAATGGTAATACTAATAAAAGTTAAACAAAGGGTAAGACAAATAGAGCAAAGTCATGAAGTCAGCTACTGGTCGTACATGATCAAGCGAGGCAGTGGCAGCAAAACCCCAAAATGAGTTGAAGTATGCACAGCTTTGTTTTAATGCTTGTGAATAAAAATATTTTAATTCAGCTTATTAGTATTATTCCATCTTTTAAAAGTTACACACTGGTAGTCTCGCTGTAAATGGACTTAAGAGTTGTTTCCGTGGCCCACCGAGAAGCTCTTGAGCCGTGTCATGCTGCGTGAACGTGTATGGTTAATGTTTGGACCCGCTGCAGCTGTGTTCACTTTATAACCTCGCTGTGGTTTGGCTACGGCTCTGTGGTGGACTTGGTGGGCCGGGGGATGTGTAAAATGCCTGTTAAAGATGGCATGCTTGTGCCAGGTGTTACTACATGTCGTATCTACAGTTTGTCTTTGTGTGTGTGTGTGTGTGTGTCACTCTTCATGTCATTTACAGTACTGTATTTTGGGCTATAGTTAGCTTATATAAGCCTGGGTGTTAAACGGCTGCTAACGATTACATGCTTCAGACAGGTGCTGTGCAGGACGAAGCATTTGCGACAGCTGTAAACAGCCATCAGGGATTGGGTCACTGTGATGTAATGAGCTCCTATACAGCCAGGGGTTTAGCTCTGTGTGTGCGTGTGTGTGTGAGTGTGTTCTAGACTGAAAAACAGTCCAGCCTGAAATTGCAGGTCTCACTGAATCCTCCCCATTAACAGAATGGGAGGATTTATAGGAGAGAGCCCCAGGAAAGCATTGCGTGATGTTGAATTGAAAGGGGTCCCCTATCTTTAACACAGAAAATTATGCTTTTAATGTCTTTGATTTTCTTCCATTCCAAAATCAGGGAGCTCAGTCAAGTTGAAGAAGAAAAATCAAGGGAGCTTCATTAAAGCCGTTATGTTTTATGTCTCATTATTCAGCATGAAATCTCCCATAACATGTGAAGGGTGTAACAACAAGGCTCTTAATCAAATACACCAGTGATTTCAAAAGTTCACCATATGATGTGTTTAAAGTCTGCTGAATGTTCAAGCTCCCTGGACTTACAGCTCATGTTTTTGTCGCCACATCTGGTTGTTTTCGTCCTAATCTATAAAAGCTGCTTTTGTGTAATATGATGTAGCAGGAAAACTACTGTAAAAGCATCACACAGGACCCCACTGTAACAAAATGCTATGCTTTCAAGTTGAACGTTTGTGTAAAGTAAGGCAGGCAGGCACACCCTGCTGTAAAGTATCCAATGGAAGTGTGACTTTTGTGATTTGTTACATGCCTAAAGAATACCAGTTTCTCCACTAATGGTTGCGTAAATACCTCACCCGCCAAAAAAACAGCCGCAAGACATCTGTCGACTTGAACAGTGTCACTTGCTTTTGCTCTGCCCCTACATGTTTAACCCACACTGCTGAGTGGAAGTAGAGATTTAAGTCAAATAAGTTACTAACAAGTGAATTCCGACACAGTTAGCGTTTAGACAGAATTCAGCATCACAGGTTGACAGTTATTTCACCTGTGGAAGCATGCCAGAGTTGTAGGTGTTTATGACCTACAGTAACCAGGAAAGGTTTTCACCTGAACTTGTTAAACTAAGCCCCCTCCCGTTTGAATAGGTTAATGGTTCATCACACACTTCCTCCTGGAGTAACCCTTTGGGTGCTGAATGACGGGAGTAGACAGTGTGACAGTTAGGCATGCTGGGATCTGTTGGCTTGTCAACTTTTTCCTCTCTCTTCACCCTCATTGATCCATTGAAGAGTTGTTGAGCAGGTATTCTCCCTTTCAGCAACACCCTGCTCCTGCAGCTGGCCACTCTGCAGTTTTGCAGGAGCAGCAGAGGCAATGTGCCCTGCTCATAAGGCACCGTGGCAGACTCTTTGATAGTTTGAGTTCGTTCTCACCCATCTTCTCATTGAGAAATGCCACACACTGCCATGTTTTGCCGCCTGCCCTACATTTTCCTCCCCAGCCTCATTCTGGTGCCGATGCGAAGTTCCCCTCGCTCTCCACTCCCTGGTAACTGCTTACTTGCAGCGTTCCCAGGCTCGGGCTAGTGGCACCGCTCCCAGATCTGGGCTGGGAGACAGAGGGGTTTCTCAGGAGACAGAACACAAATACAGGGATCCAAATAACTTAATCACCAGCGGGGCTATTAGGCCCAGGATCTTAGAAGCTTACCCCGGGGAGGGTGTTTGTGTTTGGGGAAGGGCAGGAGAGGGGTAGCTGGGGACTGGATGGTCGATGGAGGTGTTTGGGTAATCACCACAGCCACGGGTCGTGTTAATTTGAGATAGGTCATGTTAAGATGTGTGCTATTTGGGTTAGCATGCAAAAATTTGATGTCAGTTCTCACTGTCCTTGAGTGGAAGGAATCCCATGCCCTGCTGGAAACAAGCCGTAAAACTGCTCTTATTTGTTTATTCATTGATTTGTTTATTTTTACAGAAGTATTCCAAGTTTTTTTATTTGTTTTTGCTCGCTTTTTCAAAGGTTTGGACAGTCTTAACTTGTAATAAAGCCTTGTTTAAACTAAACAAAATCTAAATATAAAAATGCTGAATATTGTCTATTTATTTACAGATTAACGTGAGTGTATGAGACACTTAATAACGTCCACTGTAAGTTTCTGTTTTCCATCCAGACCTATAACATAGAGTCCCTCTGTGTTTATGTCTCTCAGATGTGAACCCATTTCTCAAAGAGTGACACACTCCGTAAACACATTTTCCATCACATATAGAACAGAGGCTTCGCAAGCGACCTCTGGACCTCGCAGAGTATGCAGGTGTAAATATTTTCTAGCAGGAGCTTGATCGTGTGCACTCAAGGGCCCTATGGGGTGATGTTAAAGCCATGATTTGTTGCAGGAGTGACATTAACCTTGTGAAACATCTTGAACGCGTCTATGCATTATTCTGTCACCGTAGTAAACTGAAGCATCAGCGGCTGAGGTGTTCTTTCAGTGAGAATAACAAAGGTGACCCTGGCTTTTATTATCTTCATTTCTCAGAAGGTGTCCAGTCTTTTAGCTGATGTTTTTTCTCTTATGTCCCTCCCTTCAGACTTCTTCTGCCTTTGCACACTTCTTGTGAGTTCCTCAGTGTCATTCAGCGTACCACGTACATCCTCCAGAGTATGAATGGGTGCATGTTGGTACAAAACTTTGACAGATGTTGAATCTCTAGCGTGGAAACAGCAGTAAATGTAATACGCATAATAACGTTGACTGCTCATATGAATGAAAAGCCATTTTTAACCAAATGCCCTTGGGAGCATAGATAAATATGATGTGAGAGGAGCTTATGATCTACAACCAACAGGTGGCTCAGGCAGGCATTTCATTGCATTCTCACCATAACCCCATTTTGTTCCTTTTTGGATAGGTGTGGAGTGGATACATCCACATGTGATGACCTGACATGAGTAATGAATTATGTCAGATGCTAATGTTGTGTCTCTCTCTTTCGCCTTTGTTGCTTTCTCGCTCCAGTCAAAGATGTCGCAGAGGCAGCAGCGCATGATAAAGAACCGCGAGTCGGCCTCCCTGTCTCGGAAAAAGAAGAAAGACTATCTGCTCTCGCTGGAGGGTCGCTTGAAAATGGCATTGTCTGAGAATGAGGTGCTCAAGTGTGAGAATGGCAAGCTCAAGAGACAGCTGGAGGGCCTGCTGAGTGAGGTGAGCTCTGCCAGGACTTCCACACAGCGTGCACTTATAAAATTGCCTATGCACACAGTAACACGAGCTGAGAAATTTCCACAGCATGTGTTGTGAGATTCATACATGAGTCATATTTGTTCTCTGTAGTTTGTAATAACATGATGCCTTACTGTTTCTGCAGAACACAGTACTAAAGGTGACGGCGCCAAAGAGGAGAGCTGTGTGTCTCATGGTGGTGTTGGTGTTTGTCATGCTCAACGTTGGACCAATGAGGTGAGGATATAACACATCAGGACCATGGATCTCTCTCTGTATGTCTTTAAAGGGATACTTTGCTGATTTTCAACCAGCTTTGTATCATAACTTCCCTCATTGTACCAGCTCCCACATCTCCCTGCTTATCTCCCAGCTCAAATCTGCCGGATGAAGCGATTTGCATCATCTGGCGTATTTTCCCTGTCTCTAGGGCCGTTTCTCGAACTACAGATTGTACCTCTGCATTTTTGTATCACGGACACAAAGAGTATAGAAGCCTCCCGCCACCATTTGCAGACCAAACTCTAATTAAACTGTAAAACTAGGCAGTGCTAATCAATTCTGAACCAACAGTCTGTTTCTGCGTTGCCAATTTCTCGCCTAAAATGTTTTCAGGAACATATCTTAATGTTTTAACTTTAATACAAGATCATTTGTTACCAGCTGGTCGTCATATTGTTTTCTGTGTCAAAACGGACAACCTTGCATCACATAGCCACCAGCAGGAGCATCTATTGGTCTAATGTGGCACAATGCATTCTAGTAGTTGTAGGTTTTCTGCCACAGCCCTTTTCCTCTGTTTTCTCAGGTCATGTAGCACCACTTTCAAAAGTATTTACATCTTTTCAGCACATATGAAAAGACCATCTCTCCAGCAGTGGAATACTTCTTTAAGTGTCTACACAACCATTTGATTTCCTAGTGTCTACAAGCTCAAATATATATAATGAATGCTGATGAATGCGGATACTGTAGCTCAAGATGCAGCAAGACTACTAGTAACTCTAACATAATGTGGATGCACAAGAGTTTGATTAGCAGAGGAAACAAATGGGAAGCCCCATGACTCATTGTGGGAATCACGCCTCTCATGTAGGACATTATGCAGAAATCTTTATTGAAAACAGAGCAGAACATTTCCCATCCAAGCGATATGTTCACACAAACCTACTTCACCCATGTTTCAGTTGACAAAAACACATTAGCCAAAAATAAATTATGAATTAAATTACTATCTTTTGCTGTTTTATCACATTATTTCACAATTGTCTCCCTTAAAAGCTTTGAGCTAAAGCACTAATCTTGTGGTACAACCTAAAATAATGTAGTCCAGTAATCCACATACTGTAACAGAGCAGTCTTACTCTGAGTGAAACTGATCTAGGAGGTAAGGAAACTGATGACTAATAGTTCAGCCGTGCCAAATAGCTCTTATGTGTGTCTTCCAGTCCTTTGTTGTTGTTGCCAGAGTTTATAGGACTTTGTGACTAATGGGTGAATAAGCCCAGAAACACCCCGCTGGGTTTGAGAGGAACGTAAACATTTACCACTTACCGATGTAGAAAGAAAATCATTTCAGGCTACAAAAGACGTAAAAAAACATTTGTGCACGGCAGTTTTTCTTATCTCGGCTCGTAATATTAACAATCGTGACAAATTAAGATGAGTTATGTAAAACTACACTGGGGAGAAGGGTTTATTCCACCCAGCTCGCAGATGGAGAGATTGCGTAATCCCACAAACTCAAACTGAAGTCCACCTCCAACTGTATCGATGACTTCTCTGTTCTCATGTTGAAAAAATGTTTGTTTTCTCCTGGGAAGAGCTTTCTCTGCAAGGATGCGAGGATCTACTTGTTGGACTGGCTGGCTTTGATAATCTGTCTGAGCTCTGTGCTGGGAATGTATTCCTCCAGTTGTTCTCTAGAGCTTAGACATGAAAAAGTTTTCATGGGCCCTATGAATGAGTTTGCTTTAACGACTTGAGTGGTTTTCACAGTAGCCGGAGTCTGTGTGTGCCTGTACCTGCGCACGCATCTGTGTGTTTTGTGTTTGGGCTCTCCTTTGGAATGTAAAATATGCCCGCTTTTGAGGTCCGATCCCTTTGAAATGAAAATGCCACCCAGTGTAGTAATACTGCTGAAAGAGGCTGTGTGTATTTTTGTGTGTGTGCGCCCCAGCGTGCTTTGGGTTATTCAGTCCAGATCAGAGTTCAGATTCTGCTTGTGGCTGAAAAACCCTCCTGTGCACAGGATGTGGGCCACATGGAATTCAGCGGTTATTTCAGTTCAGTACCCACTTTTTCTTTTCCGTTTGTTTCCTCCGTCTGTAGGGTCCTGATTTTACCTCACCTGTCTTCTGTGTCATCAGTCTGTTTCAGGGTGGCCCAGGCTCCAAGCTTGGATCTGTTTCCACGCAGCACAGCGGCCGACACCTGTTGGGTTTTTCCTCTGAGGCAGAAACTGAGGTCGTGATGGGCCCCGATTCCCTCGGCAGCAGCCCCTCTGAGATGGCCGACAGGTAATGAGCTCAACCCCCCCCCAAACACCTTTCACAACACCACGTCAGCGGACCCGGATGCACCTGTGCCTGGGCTCAGTCTGAACTGGCACAGCTCATTACGGCACGTGTAAACATGCACGCCAGTCGATTACCAACTCTGTCCAAACGTCTGCTTTTCAAATGCCTCCAGGCCCCTGGCTAGTTGGCCAGCAGTTGTGCTTTGAGTAACAAGGTGGGAAATTGGGGTCAGGCTGTGTTTGACATCCAGTTTTATATTGCTAGCAACAGTTTATTTTTCTAAAGGGTTATATATTTTTCTTTCTGTTTTCTTAAATGCGATAGAGGCCCAGCAGTCCCATTTGTAAATTGCATAAATAACATTCTTGTTTGGTACATTACCTGCACCCCCCATACCTGAAAATGATGTTTTGCAAGGTGGTCAGAGCGTCTGATGTCTGCATGGCATTGCCAGCCTGTGTTTTGTCAGATCTCTGCGTCGGGTAGGTTACATGTTAATGCAAACCATCCAGCTGTAGTATCAGGTTTCCCGGCAGCATTAAACCAGCGCGGGCAGGAAGGAACACATTAGCCTTTACAAAAGGGGTGACAGCACCAAACGCACCAGAGAGGAGGATGATGGGGGAGATATGCAACCTAATCTTGGGGTCCCACTGAACAGGAAGTTGTGTGCGCGGGGAGGTTAATACGGGCCCCTCAGTTAGAGTTATGATCAAGCCTCCGTGGGCTGACATGTTGTCCCGCCGAACCATTTCCAGAGCGTTTAGAGACGGGAACGCCAGGCGCAGTCAACATGTCGGCTCAGATCAAGGAGGCCTGAGGGAGGTATTACGTCGGTGGCAGGCGTTTTGGTAACAAGGCCCCTGCAGGTGGGCACTGACTGTGGACAGTCTACATCATCACCTCAAGCAATGTAATCATTCATTCACAGAGGTGTATCAGTTGTAATTAAAGTCACAGTAATGTCTGGGAAAGAAAGTTAAACAATGCAGTGTGCTCGCAAACCCCCCCATGGCAACAACCCAGACCGTTTGGCTGTCATTTTTATCCGTCATCGTCTACAATCAGACTGGATGTGACGTGCAGCGTGGCAGTGCTCAGCTCTCTGTCACATGTTACTGATAATTCTCAGCAGGACTTGAAGCAGCATGTGGACGTATCGTTTCAGAACTTCCCCTCTCAGCGTTTTTGTGTGCATAATTAGCGACTGAAGCTCTGCCACTTCTGCATATGTCAAGTATTAAGAATTTTTGATTCAGTAAAACTTATTAGTAACCATTAGAATTCAACACACATATAATTCTCCCCACATTGAGGCCACGTTGGTTTCTTTTTTGGTACCCTTTTGCTTCCTGTTACCCGATCCAATCTGGGTGTTTTCACCTCTGTCAGAGGGAGAGCAGCCATGTTGGCTCTCAGTTTGCGTTCAAAGCATGTTGTCAGCATGTGGAGAATATTTTCAACAGATTGTTATTTGAAATTCTACAATGATTTGAGAGCATCTGAGCAGTGTTGTAAAGTTTTCTCTTTGTTTAACACCCTCTGCTTGGTGTTTCCTCTGTGCTGTAGCTCTGAGGATAAGGCCCTGATGGTGGTGAAGGATCCTATCTTCCTCAGACCACCTCCTCCCTGCCAGCCTCCTGTAAACAGGACCAAGTGCTTAGAGTAAGTTAAGAGCTCTTTGATTTGTGGCCAACTTTTCTCCTTTCACATAAGCCCTCAAAAATGCTCAAACCTGGCCTAAAATATTTGAAAAATAGTATAATACATGTTGATTGGCAGGTTGGCCCATGAGTTGAGGGGTTGGGTCCACCGTCATGAAGTGCAGCAGACCAAATCCAGACGCATGAGTAACAGCAATCACAAAGCCACCAGGACTATTCTGGTAAGTCACAGCATGCTTTTGAAAACAGGGACACATCTCTAATGGGCCGTGCGAGAATTAAAGTGATTTTCAGTGTTTGTAATAAAGCTTACAGACTAAACTTCACTTGTATTTTCGGCCATATAACTTTTTTATTTTGGCAAACCGAAGCCTCTCTTTCACCACTGTTTCACCTCCCCTCACACCTTCTCTTTTTTTCTGCCTCTCATTTCTCTTTATTGGGCTGACTTTAATCTGGCAGCCCTGAGAAAGTAAACACAACACTTAGAGGGGAGCTGTAGGATTAGTGCCCCCTGCTCCTTTTTTCCATCATTTTTTCAAAAATCACACAGTAAGTCTAATCCGCCAGGAGCTGCCTGCTTGGTATATACTCATTCTTCATTTTACTTTAAATAGAAATGCAGATGTGTTTATTTCTCACCTGTGTGGAGCTGACACACATAAGTCTTGACAGTATTTTAACTAATCACATTAGTGAGCTGTAACTCAGAAAACCTTGCGGCTGGAATGCGTGCACTGATCTCTAGATGTTTTGAAATGATGATCCTTTAGTTAACCTGCATTTGTGTGTTTGACCGTGTTACCAATAGTTTATCCTGTTCTCTATAATGGTTAGTGGATGTGAATATATAAAAAAATGAAAGCTCATTCTCTTTTTTTCCTCCCCTAACAGAAAACAGAGAATAAGCAGGCCGATGGTGCCCAGATTGTGACGGTCGAATACACAGAAACTACTGAGGAAAAGTGAGTAAAGGCCTGTTGCAAAGTATTTGTGTCAAACTCACAGAAGTAAATCATTTTACAGGTTTGATTTTTTTCCTACACACAATTCTCATTTGATCCCATTTGATTCTAAAGCTGATTACAGCATTTTCCGACAGCTAGAGGGTGGAACATAGTATAGATCTATCTGAACAAATACACAGCAACTACTGCTTGTGTGGTAAGCCAACACTGTGTGGTAACCTAAACCAGTGAGCTCAAGCCTCTTTGGAGCTGCAGACCGGAATGTTTATTGTCAGCGGGATCTGCAGAAATTGATTATGTAGACATAACAAAGTGGTATGTTTCATTGTTTTACAGTTGTGTTTACCCAAAGCTGCTCTTTGAATGATGAGAAACAACATTCTAGCTCTGTTTTCACACTTTTGGCGCCTGTCCTCTTCTCAGTCTTTTACAATCTGTTAGATTTATGATATAGTGATTTTAAAGCTCGACCCTCTGACCTGCTTCAGAAGTTTGGCGGACAGTGAGAACCCTTTTCTGCAGGACTGCGTGGTGTAGTTTAGATCAGGCAGATGGAGTCAATAGTTTTTTTGGCCGCCCAGTTTTTTTCCCCTGTTGTAAGTCTGGCTATTAAACATTCAAATCTACAGCACAAAAGAGGAAAAATCTATTTCAGCAGTCGTCCTCTGCAGCACCACTGGTTGGCCAGAATGAAAATAGAAAATACACAAGAATAAAAAATCCTATTTCAAGCATGACATCTTTTACCCGTGTCCCAGAGGGATCATATGTGTCTGTGACCATCCTGCTGTGTGCATTATATTTAGAACCATTCATCCAGACCTGGTCACAGCAGGCGAGTCTGCAAAAGTTTTTATTCTCCAGTGGGTTGTCAAACAGGGAAAGCAGACTACTGTACATCTGCAGATAATGATTTCTTTTATTATCAATCAATCTGCCATTTATTTCCCTTTTTAATCAAATTAATGGCTTGGTTATAAAACAGAATGCAGTGAAAAATAACCAACACATTTTCCCACTGTGACGTCATAAATGTTTTATGTCTGACCAACAGTCTAAAACCCAAAGAGAATCATTTTATAAATGTAACGCAAGTAGATGCACCCCTAATCATATTTGAGAACCTGGAACCAATTCAGTTTTGGCATTCTTGCTTGAAGAAATATTTTTAAAATTAATTAATTATAAATTTTCAGTTGGTTGACTGATTAATTGATCCATAGTTGCAGCTTGAGATGACTGAGATGCAAATTAGTGCCCTGAAAAGTGTCTGGGTGGTCCAGTGTAAAAAAGTCGCTGCGGATGATTGTGATCATTGAGTGATTTAACACCAAGATAGAAAGTGTGTCTGTATTGGGATTAAACAGACAGAGGTATCAAATAATATTATAGGTTTGATAAAAATCTGATATCAAAACAGTTAAAATATATTTTATCAGCATGAAATTTGCCAAATATAACACACTTCTCTTGCACAAAACATGATCATCATTGACACATCTATTGCACATCTGTCCGACCTGGAAGAGGGATCCCTCCTCCGTTGCTCTGAGGTTTCTACCAATTTTTTTCCCCCCCGTAAGGGTTTTTTGGGGGAAGTTTTTCCTTATCTGCTGTGAGTGTTCCATTGACAGAGGGGTGTCATATGCTCTGAGGCAAATTGTTTATTGTGATATTCGGCTTAATAAATACAGTTGAAATTGAATTGAATCATCAGCACTTGATCAGTGGTATAGATGTCTTTTTTCCCATTTCTGGATATTTTTCAGTGTGTCTCATATTTTTCTTTATCAACAGGAATCCAGGCAACGAGCTGCAGGTGTACTACGCACCCCATCACACCTACAGTGACTTCTTTGATGAGCTCAATCGTCGTGGTGACACTTTCTATGTAGTGTCTTTCCGCAGGGTAAGTTTCAACTTGTTTGGTCAGTTACACCAGTGATTCCCAACCTGGGGCACTTGTACACTCAGGATGTAAACTTCACCAAACAACCTAAAAACTGACAGTTTCATTGTGTGGAAAAAAAGGGCTGTATCCTTGCCGCAGCGGCCGCAGGTTTGATTCCAGCCTCTGGCCCTTTGCTGCATGTCATCCCCCCTGTACCTCCCCCTCTCATGCTTCAACTATCCTATCCAGTAAAGGCAAAAAGCCAAAGAAATAATAAAAAAAAATGCACTGTAATAACATTGTTAAATATTGTGAAAATTGTATGAAAAAAACTATTATAGATAGTGTTAGATAATATCCAGTTAATAATAAAATCAAGTTAACACACTTGAAACCTGATGGGTGGTGAAGAGGTACTTGAGTTAATTTGATAGGAGTCCAGGGTACATCTTAAATAAAAATTTGGGAACCACTGCATTACACCAATTTGAGAGGAGAAGCGTGCGCTGGACCCCACACAAAATCTGACGTAGTGGTGAAATTGATCCCATAAAGTAAAATTAAAAAAGATTGCAATGGAAGTTTTTACAGCTCAAGACTAATCAGTTTGTGCAATTTGTGTCTGACATGAGATTTCCTTCTCTCAAACTTACCGTAAAAAGCGACAAATTAATTATAGACTGAGTAACTTATGAATCATAAATTACATGTAATAGAGACCTCTCAACAGAGAGGTTTGAATGGAGAGAAAAGTGGAGGGTGGGGGAGGGGGTGAAATGCAAACGCCCAAGGGTGTAACTACCCCTTTCCAGCCCAGTTTCCTTGGTCCATTTGCAATCATCAAGACCATGTTTTAGATTTTTTGGCATGGCCGTCTGTCACTGTTAATTTTCTTGGCCTTTCTTCATTTGACCATTTTCCACATTTGAGACTGAACCTGTTTTGAGTTTTCCCTCTTGATATGATTAAGCCTGGACATCACATTCAGAAAGACTTTTTTTGATTAGATTGGATCGGTTTCTTTCTTTTTCAGACATATATTTGTAGAGCACCAAATTCACATCCTTTTGTTATCAAGAAAAAGAAAATAAAAGTGGTTAGGGGAAATCTTTTCCTTTGAGTTCTACCCATTAAAGCTTGTTTCATTATCCTGTGACGCTGCTGCTCCACCTATTGTCACTGAACTGTGCCAAATAAGACACATTTACTTCCACACTCGTCCACAAAGTAACATTAAGCAAATGAAATGAAGATGTGTCTCTTCCCAAAAAACATTTGGTCCCCGTTCCAAAGAGCTCATATCACACTCAGCACCTCTGGGTGATGTTAAGCCCTTAAATCCTCAGGATTACTCGGTGGGGCGGGAGTTTTGAAGCATGCGGCCAAAGAGCAGGACCCCTTGTCACCAAGCGAGTCACAAAGGTTTGGCTCTCAGTTGACATGGTGACAGCAGGGACAATGATAACAATGGTGTACCCGAGTTGAGGGCCTCTACAGGTCAAGTGGCCATCAGTCAGTTTCTGGCAGCTTTGTGTTGCATGAGCAGTGAGGTCGTTAGTTTAGGAAGTTTAACTTTACAGGGCAAAAACCTCCCTGATACTTAAACTTTTAATTAAAACAGTTAAACAAAATAATGAACAGTAATTCCAGAAGTTTGATACTTACTGACCTAACATTCTGCTCTTATAATCACTAGAGCAGATATGTAATTCTTGAAGAACATGTTAAAAATGCCCTAAAAGAAATATTTGACAAGGAGAGCATCAAAATACCACAACTTAAAATGATATTAAACTTATTTACTTGCTTAAACTTAGTCTAATGTTGTTGACGGGGACAGCAGCAAAATATATTTTATCTACTTACAAAAAAGCCCACCCAAAAAAAGCAATATGAGTTTAAGTGTATGCCATATCTAGAATATTTTCACTGCTTTACCTTGCCCAGTCAGCAATTTCCAACAGGGAACTGAAGCCGTTATGTTACAATTTTTATGCTAGACTCCATTGAGAAAAACTGTAATTTAGTATTGCTGATCACAGGAGCTGCTGGTCTACCGCTGCCCCAGTCAGGTAGTTTATTAGTATTATTGTGCGACTGTGGTTTGAAAGGGTTAATTCAGATTCATTAAATTCATGCCATGATACAAACAAACTAACTGGTCAAGGCAGCAGCGGACCAGAAACTCAAGTGTTTAGTTAGCTTAAATTATAGTTTTTGTCAATGGAGTCTGGCAGCTTTGAAGAGAGTATGGATGGGGAGCTGAAATCGTTGACGGCTTCCCTAAATATAGCGTACACTTAAACTGCTATACTGTTTTTTTTAAGTGGCTAAAATGTGTTTCGTGGCTGACCCCTCTACAGCAGTACATTACGTAGCTTCTGCAGCAGTACTCCTGCCTGCTTCTCCAAATTGAGTTTGTACTAACTGACATCTACTGAATGTAATACACAGACTAAGGATAAGTACCTCATACAGCCCTACTTCAAAAGATCCGAACTATCCCTTTAAAGTTTTGATTATTTGGAAATGGAAATGGCATGGAGAAGATGTAGGACTCCAACTAGCGATTTCTCAGTTAACTACTGTTTGGTCTGGGGTGCCCATTAGCTCACCTGGTAGAGCAGGTGCCGTATGTACAAAGGCTTTGTCCTTGCTGCAGCGACTTCGGATTCAATTCCAACCTACAACCCTTTGCTGCATGCCAACTCCTCCTTCTCTTCCCCCTTCATGCTTTAACAGCTGTTCTACTGACTAAAGGCAAAAAAGCCCTAAAAATATCTTCAAAATAATAATAAACTATTTGGTCTGTCAGAAAATAGTGGAAAATACCTATTGCAATATCTTAAAATCCAAGGCAATGTCATGAAATGTTTGCTTTGTCCAACTTATAGTCCAGGAAGATCCCAAAGATATTCACTTTCCAATAACAGAAAAAGAGATGCAGAAACTCTGAAAGAATGTCCTGCCTCCTTCACTACATGCCTGCTCTTATTGGATGTGATCTTTTTATTAAGTGCTGAAGTGGACTAATCCTGGTTTTAATAAGTGTGTTTTGATAAGCGAAACAAACTTGCATCAGTGGGTATGACAAAAAAATCACTTAATAGTAAAAGACACAGATGATAAATTACAGGTCTGTTATTCAGTGTGACCTCTTTAATGCTTACAGACCTTTATTAGCTTTTCTCCGTCAGTTTATTTGCATGTATTTTGTTTCCTGGGTTTCACCATGTGTGTGTGTGTGTGTGTGTGTGTGTGTGTGTGTGTGCGTGTCGACAAAAACGGGTGTGCTTTTGTTTTTTCGTTCCAGTCAGTATGATGTTATAACAAGACTGCCAAAGCTCTGGATTAAATTTGGAATTTTGTTTAGATTTTAAAGCCAATCACCACCAATTTTGACTTTTGTCCCTCAAGGCAACTCATCAGGTTCATCATGGCCTGTTCCTACCCCCGCCAGCAGTTGAGGTCACTCTCTAAAGTATGTTGCAAGCTCAGAAATGGCCATGCTTTGGTCAAGGTTACTTCAAACCCTCGATCGATACGATGCCACCTGTGGCTTTGTTTAAGTGTGAAATGAGGTGAGGTGATGGAAAAAATAACTCCCAACATGGACAAAATATGGAACTGCTCTTACTCTACCGTCATGTTGCGGTTTTGCTTTACTTCCCGTGTTGTTTTAGCACCTGCAGCTTTATGTAAGTGTGCACTGAGGTGAGGTGGTGGAAACACTGGCTGCTTTCACCGTGGACCGTATCCTATAGAGTTCAAGGGAAATTCACCTGTTGTCATGGCAGCTGCAGCTGTTATGTCAGCTTGACAAGCTCGCTGGTCCCCTGGTGATGAGCAGTAATGTGGTCGGTGTTTTCCTGCCACCCTCCGAGCACAGTCAAGGAGCCTCTCAGTCATGTATAACCTTTAACGCTCCCTTTGGGTGGCTTACAGCTTAACCTTTATTCTTTGCGGTGCCATTACTGTGTATCACACCAAACTCTTTATTCTGAGGAAACATCAAGATAGTGCAACATCTTTGATTAAACTTACTTGACATCATAAGCAACACATTCTTACTCACAATAATGACATACAAGAGCCTCCCACATGTGTTTCCCACACATCAGTACGTCTCCTCATATCTCACAGGTTTTCGACATTGCTCTTTCCTATCTTCTTGTTGTAATCCCTTCCCCAGTCTCAGACCATACTCCCACCTGTCACCAAACTAACACTCCTCATTTCTCATTTCATCCCGGCTGAGTTTTGCAAGCCAAGTGTGATAGAGTAAACCCCTTTTCGGTTTGTCTACTCTGAAAGTGGCACTTTACCAATTGTACACATGAAGTTAAGTTTTACTTGTAATGAGTTGTACTACTACATCTGTTAAACCAGTTGCGTAATCGCTCTGAATCAGACAGGGCGTGTGTTGCAGGTTGAAAAAAATGAAAGAGGAGAAGTCACAGGGAGTACTACCAGCCTGTCCAGGAGCTTCGCCCTGATTATGGTCTGTTCAAGGCTTATTTTAGGATGATTTGGGGACAGTTTGACGATCTGCTGCGTACTGTCGGACCCTATTACGGCTGGTGAAACCTTAGGAGGTAGCTGAGGCCGCAATTTATTCAGATTTGTGTTGCAGCTTGCCTGGTAGGGCGACAATGAACGTCACCCTGAGATGAAGTTTTTTCAACCTGAGGTGCACGGGGTGCACCTGCAAAAATGCAAAGCACATAAAGTGGAAAAAGGCGAGGTGCTCAGAAATGCAGAGGCAGCGAGCAAAACACTTCACTCTTATTTAAAACCATTTCAAAAGCTGACCCAGGCTGCTGAAATGCACCCTCTCTGATCAGCACCTAATAGTTTTGGAAGCTGCATCTCAAACTAGGCTTCAAAAATATATAAGAGAAAGCATGTGTCTCAAACTGTTGGTTTTGAGTTTGACAGAAGTGGGCAGAAGGAGGCAGGGGTTTTCTAATGAAAGGCATGGTTCAGTTGTGCTATGGGAAATGTAGGATCCAGCATCTTTGGAGACTGACCCATACTAGGAACTAAAAGTCAGGATATCTCAGCCAATATTACTTTAATTTCAGCTGTTATTTGTCCCTGAAGGGAAGTTGGTTTTTACAGCAAGACAAAGAAATTGTTGTTGTTTGATTGTTACCATTGTTATGAGTCCCACCAGTTTGTGGAAGTGAAAAGCTGAATTCATGGAGTTCCCCTTTATTTGTGCTCACAACAGTAACTCTTTAATGGTTTTTCTTATAAAAGTTTCCAAATCATTTTAAACTTGTGGTCGGATAATCTTTCTTGCCCGACAAACTGAGAGGAGAGAACACAGTGTCTTTTTTTCAGACGATGTAGGATTTCATTCACCAGTTTTGGTATCAATCATGTAACTAATTAAATTATTTAGGTCAGAGCTTTTGAAGTGGAGCTACGGCTAAACACAGCCATTATTGTGTGTGCATGTGAGTCACATGTGTCTTCGCACATTAGCATTCCTCTTTCCACCACAAGGTCTTCTGAGAGGATGTGCTCAGATTAAAACCTTCCCACTCATTGTCTAATGAATTGCACAAAAGTTATTTTTGATAGCACCGGAAACTGAAGTACTCTGTAGTTAATGCCGTTTAGAGCTCAGACTTGTAGTAAATTAAAAAGTGCAATGAGTGCTTCAATGTCCCTAAGTGACAGTAATGAATTTAGAGTGATTTAAACTGATTAGATGATGAGGCAAGGCATAAATAAAGTGCTCAATTTGAAGAATTACATGACTAGAAAGGCCATCATGGAAAGTTCTGCCTCATTCAAGGACCCTTGAACCTCCCAGATGACCATTGCATCACTGATAAACTCAAGCTCCTGATGCAAATCCTCTGGAGGTCTTCTCCTCAGCGTTACAAACTCGGCTCCAAATCTTGATCAACAATTGGCAAACGCACGCATCCGACTGTTTTTATTTGCTTCCAAGTGACTTGCGTTTTCCTCTCGATGACCTTCTATTCTTTGTTCTCAGGATCATCTTCTACTTCCTGCCACCAACCACAACAAAGGAAGTCGACCCAAGATGTCTTTGGTGTTGCCAGCCATGAACATAAACGGTATGCACTGCAGCACAGACACAACAGTCAGGGGGTTTGGTCACTCCACACAGTGTAACAGATGAAAGGCGAGCTGGGAGCGGATTCAGAAACACGTCTCCCCACAAAAATGCATTACTTGTGGTGTAAGACACTTTTAAGGAAAAATTCCTTTTACCAAAACAGAGCACCTTCACTTTTTAAGCCTATTAAGGTGATTCTGATCTTTTTTTTCCAGCTGCACTGGTGTTTTGGTTTCCAAAATCCACCTTCTTGGAAGTGTGTGTTGCCTGTTTGACTTAAAAGGAAGTTTCTTTAGCGACTTTCTTTGCCAAAAAGTTTCTTTGACATCTGGCGTCTCATTAGTAGAAGTCTTGCTCCCTACCTCTTTCTGAGCCCTTTGTTGTTTCTGTTTTGTCCTTCAGCCTCTGATTATACTCTCTGTTGCATTTAGCAATACTGTCAAGTGTCTGTACAGCCGCTGACCGAACCACACACAGACATAAACAGCTTTTTCATTGTGGTCATTTTCTTCTGGCTTTTTTTTTTTTTTTTTTCATATTGTTTTACTAAAAATAATGAAGTCGAGGCCTTGACAGCGGTGTGTGTACTTTGGTAGAATGACAGTTATATTACAAACATTTTTTATTATTATGATTATATTAAAGATATCACGTTGTTTTTGGCAAAACCTAGAGTGTGACCACATCTTTGTTATCTCTACATACATACATTGCTGGAGTTGTTGGCTATACATCCATCCATACAGCAGTCTATTAATAAAGACTTTGCACAAAGCACCTGAAAAATCATACAAGCCAGTATCATACAGACTAGGGTTGTATACCATTTGCATTTGAACTGATACCTGTAACTAGAACGTGGCACTGGCACCCAGCAGTACCTTGTTTTGGTACTTTGATTTCTCTGTAATTACAAAAATGTAATTTTTTAACAATGCACAGGGATGATGTAGTAGACTAAAATGCAGTTCTGCTCCTCAGCTCTTTTTTAATCACACATAGAACTAATCTTCTGTCTCTCTGTCTGCTTGTGTGTGTGTGTGTGTGTGTGTGTGTGTGTGTGTGTGTGTGTGTGTGTGTGTGTGTCTGCTCATCTAGCAGTGATACAAGGCTGTAACTAAAATAATATAGAAAGCAAAATAGACCAGATAGTGAAACTATTGCAGCAGATAGGGGATGAAGCAATAGTTTTGCTTCACTGGTAAGCTGACAGAGCGGCCGCAGAGCTCCATGGTTGGCTTCCAGGCATTAGAGCGCTTTGTGGCACTTCACTTCTTTTCTTAACCTGGCGTTCTCTCTCGGATGAGCTCCCAGGTACTGGTATTTGGCACCAATGGATTTAACGTTATGGATTTAACGCAAGTTTGGTACCTAATCCGAATCAAGACCTGTGGTTCCAGTTCAAACTGTACCACCTACAGGCAAGGAAAGTAAGAGTGTCTGCAATTTGGCACATCTGCCATGCAGAGTTTTGCAACTGCAGTCATTCGATACTCGTTGGTCTGTTAGATTGCCTATGCCTAAAGAATACATGTATGAGATCATTTTACCTGAGGAGTGCCTTGTTTTTTTTTTTACTGCATTAATCTGAGACTTCCTGGATTTTGTTTTTTGTACTTATACATGCCTTTCCAAATAGCACCTGGCATACCAGCCATCAGAGCCAAGCAGCCCTTGGAGCCGTCATAAGAGACGGAGCTCACACTGCTCGTAGTGTCATTATATGTCCTTGTCAGCCTGCTAAATATGAGTTTGTGAACGTGTGACTGGCCGGAGTCGTTAAGCTAAAAAGTCATCAGTGTAGAATAATTAATCTGCACATATAAGACTTTTGGTCCTTGATCTTTTGTGAAAATGAAAGTACTTTGGTTGGAGTGAACCTCACAAAACATTCAGTGTCATTGTCACATATGATGGTTGCATGCTAGTGATGAAAAATCATATATAAATACAGGTCCTTTTCAGCTTATGGAGCAGGTCACAGCCCATCGAGATTGCTTCATTTCCTCTCGAAGAGAACAATTGCTGTCCACAGCTTGTCATAGTGGGTGGCAATCAGAGAGCATTTGGTTGCAGTCTGGGAGTGGGGGGTGGTTTCCACGAGCCCATTTGAGATGCAGTCACCCATTTATTTGACTGCCTGCCCTCAAAAACAAAACCCATCCAAAACATTGGTAAACTGAGGTACACCTCAGTATCGGAACACTTTATCTGCACGAACCTTGGACTTCCTTTGGCGCATTTGTCGCCAAATTCTGTTTTTTAACGAATTGCTAAAGTATACAGATGTTTTTGATTTTCATGAGCTCATGATAGCTTTTCTCCATGGTCCTTAGATCTGCTGGATTATCAATACAGTATGTCAAAGTCGTGTCATCAGAGATTTTAGTGGAAAGAAATCGTCTTTGTCCAAATGCTGCAGTTAATTATCAGGCGGCTTCATTTTCACCAAGCCTACAGGACAGTGAATTGAAAGGAAATCCGCTCGAGAGGGATCGTGTTTATGTAGGGTGTGAGCAATTAGGAAGATAGCCTGTTGTTGTTATTGGGTGTGCGCCTGGCATTTTTATCAGAAATCCTCTTGTTCCTCCGATATCTCCCTGTGTCTTTGGTAAAGCACCAGCAAGATATCTGATTAGTCAACCAGCTCTGAGAGGAGTGAGTCAGTGCAATATGAGCCTCTTACTCAGCAGGGAAGACATGGCCAATGGGAAATACGTTTTTTTTTTTTTTCTGGGAGGGGGGTGTAAGAGATGAAGATTGATGAAAGTAAACATTGTTCTTGGTTGGTCTTGTCAGGGAGGAATGTTAAGGTCCGTGCTGTTCAGATGGCCCATTGAAACAGCAGCAAATAGTGAAATCCAAGACCTCCTTTCAGCTAATTGTTGAAATGACCAAACAAAGGTGGCATTCAGGGAGAGATATCGGGTCTGGAAGGATTCTTAGCTCAAGAAAAGGGCCTTCGATTTGCATGCTCTGTCATGGATGCCTGCATTTGGCTGCAAATGTAAAACATTGTGTGTTCATCTGCGTTTGTACCACAAGTCTTGGTCCTGCTTCTTTCAGGCATTAGTGTGTTTGCATCTATTGTGCTGACTGAATCATGTGGTATCTTTTAGAGAGAGAACTAACAGCAGTTTTATGTTAGCACAGATGCACGTACGGTAGCTTCAGTTTCTAATGCCACAACTGCTCCTTCTGGTAGTTCCCCGTCGACCTGTCAGAAAGGACTGTACTTAGAAAGCGAGCCAACAGAGGCTGACAGAAAAGAGGTTGGTGGCAATTCTCTACACCCGCGTGGTCCTCCCTCCTTCAACACATAAAATCCCATGTGTTACACACATGACAGCCTTCAAGTCGCATTTCAGATTTATGTTGTCTTTGTTTGAAACTTTGAAGTGATTAAGTGCAAATGTACACATTTAGCTGGGCGCGACCCTTAGAAAAGCAGAAACACTGTCCTCTCTCTGGAGCAAGATTGCTCCGCAGTGGAGGATAATTCTTTCCAGCTCCCTGTTGCTGCTCTCCTCTAGGAATGCCTTCCTTCTCCAGTCACTAAATGGTTTTCATCTGGAGGAGGTGGATAGACTCTGCTAATCTGGAGTGAGCGTTTGGTCTGTCGTGGTCAATAACTGAGCGTCAAAGATCCAGACTTTGATGTAAGCCGTCGCTTGTTTCTGTCTCGCTGCGTGTCCACGGTTCAGGGGCTCTGTTGAAGTTACTTGACCTTGACCGCCTTGATTCTCTCTGAAAACGTATCTGGCTGAGCAGCGACTCCTCATAAGGACTGAAGGGTGTGTTTATTTAACGATCCCCTGAGTTTGAAAGTAGCTCAATCAAGTGGAAGCGACATGTTTGGATGAGAGGAATGTTTTGGAGATTACATCATTTACAGGTGGATCAACCGTGGGAGACGCACTGCAGTCTATTTTTACTTCTCTGAGACTGTGCATGTGCACTGTAGCAAACGGGCAGCTTTCACTGGGGGGTTTAAGCTACAGCTCCGCACCACTGACGGAGTTGGGGGTCAGATTTTCCTACTCCTCTAATCTAAACAAACATCCCCACCAATGCTCTGAAAAGGAGTGTGCTCTTTACCAACCTAAATGTTTAACCCTTGCCAGTCTTGCAAAATTAACTAGTGCAGGCAATCGATTGCCTCAGTGACTTCATTCTCTGTACATAACGCTAGTTTTTAGCCATGCTAGCTGTGTGGCACTCTTGATGGCAATGTTGGTTCACCATTTTGGTAAAGAGTCAGGCTGAAATGTTGTTTTTTTTGTAGGCCAACCCAGAAGTTGCCATCAACCTGGATCCCTTAAAAAAAGACAATGGGATAATTCCATTGGATTTTGGATTATTGCAGAAAATAAGATCTGTGGACTGGAGCCTATCCTAGTTGACATTGGGCGAGAGGCGGGGTACATCCTAAACAGGTCACCAGACCATCGCAGGGCTGACACATAGACACAGACACCATTCACACTCACATTCACACTTACGAGCAATTTAGAGTCACCAATTAACCTGCATGTCTTTGGACTGTGGGAGGAGAAAACCCACACTGACACAGGGAGAACATGCAAAACTCTGCACAGAAGGGCTCCTACTGTGCCCTTATAGCACCATTATCAGGTCAAATTTTAAATGTCTCCCTGTGCTTTGCTTTATCACTAAATTCCTGCAAATCTAATGACTTTCTCAACTCAACTCAAACTTTATTTATAAAGCACATTTAAAACAACCAAGGTTGACCAANAAAAGGAGGGACGGTTCCAAAACAGGTTAAAATTGTCGATAAAACCAAAGTTAAGAGCTTTGCAGGTGGACTGTTTCCCATCAGCCTCAGCTGTACTTTGTTCTTAGTGCTTATTTGCAAATGTTAGCATGCTAACATGCTAACCTGAGATCGTGAAAATGGTAGGAAACTTAAAGTACCTGCTAAACATCAGTCTGTTAAAAAACAGTTAAAATACATGCACATCCCAGTGTGCAATGGGTTGGGTACTGGACCAGAGAAACATCTGGCAAAGTAGAAAATGTCTGAGGAAACTGTAGATAGAAACGTCACATTGCATTACAATCCTTCTGGGGAGCTGCTCTGTGCGCAGTCTTATTTGACTTCTACTTAAACATCATTGTCATTGTGAGCATGCAGTGTTAGCATTTAGTTCAAAGCATGGCTGCGCAAAAGACCCACAGAGCTGCTAGCATGTCAGCAGACTATTTCAGTCTTGTTATTGCCTGTGAGAATAATTTTCTAATGGTAGAACATTGTTTTATTGTTTAATATCGGCTTGGTCAGCGATTGTAGAACGTCTCAATTATTCATTAAATAAAAGACGAGCATATTGGTGGAATTTTCTGAATTGAAATTGTCTGGAAATTGGCTGGACTTGGAGGTTATGTGGATGTTTAAGTTGCCTAATTGCCATACTATTAGACCAGCATTTATTTGTATTGGCCTTGTAATTTAGTCATTATACTTGCTGATGAATTGCTTCCTCTCTGTCATTAAAAAAAAAAAGCTTCTCTCATGAACATGTCCTCAGTGTTTGTGCCAGTCTGGCAGCCACCATCCTCCTGAGATGCACTCTCAGGTTTCCTCAGATGCCTTGTTGCCAGACATCGGGGTTTTATCAGCACACACCAGCTCACTGTGTCGCTGAAACTTTCTGGAACATCTCCAGATGGCACTCGTAAAAAGGGGAAGGAGTCCATGCAGAGCAGGACGGTAGAATTGGCAGCGTCTTCAAAGAGCTGCTGTTTGAAGTTGGGCCTCGTGGCTGTGTGTTTGTGTGTTTCCTGTTTGACTGTTCAGGCTTCTCAAGCTGTTGGCTTAATAGAATTTAGACATTTGGTGAAAGGTGGATGTAAACAGTGCAGGGAATTAAATGTCCTCAATTTGGATAATGTCTTAGATTATGTCCCACAAATTACAGTGTGATTATTTTGTAATTATTGGGCACTTAGAAAATAATTACGGGGCTCAGTAATCTTGTTAAAGGGTAATGATAAGTCTCAAAATAAAGAGGTATCAACTTAAGCCTGCATTGAAGGTACAGTGTGTAGGTTTAGGGGGATATATATTGGCAGAAATGAAATGGTGTATGATCACGTAATAAATAAGAATCATTGTGTTTTCATTACCGTGGTGTGAGCTGTTTATATCCATATACAAAGTGGATCCTCTTCCTCAGAGTCCGCTAAGTTGTTTCTACAGTAGCCCAGAATGGATAAACCAGACACTGGCTTCAGGTAGAGCCATTCATGTTTTCACGTCAGCCAACATAGTTCTTCTACACACTTGATACAGCAGAGAAGTTTCAGCTGGTTTCAGTCTGCAACATTACCTCTAGATGCCACTAAATCCTACACACTAGACACACACTTTTTTTTTAACACAACATTGACATATCTTCACCTTATAAAGTTGATATGATCTATGTGTTAGCAAACAGTTGCCTGTGTACACATTCAGAAGACACAGAGAAACATTAACATTCATTTAAAGTTGTATTCCTGGCCACCTGGCAAATGTAAATCCAAATATCTACTTTCCTTTAAGCTCTATTTTGGTCTCCACCAGCTCCTTAGGTATGTCTGTAGCTTTAGCTGCTATTTGTGCGTTCCATTTGCACCACGAAGTCAGGTGCTGGTTGTACAAAACACATTAAGATGAGATTTTCCTTAAAGTCCATGTTAGGGCTTTCTCAAAATAAAATCAGTTGCACAAAACACATCTTCTCCCTCAGGTTTCCTGAAAATGTTCACTTCAATACCTAAGGTTTTCTCCTTATTTTGGTTGTATCCTAAAAGAATCCCTTAAGGTTAGTTAAACCATTGCACAACAGACTTAAGATATTACAAGCTTGAGTGCAAGCAACAAACGGTTATGATGGAAACTGTAGTATCTTACCACTGTAAAATCTTTCAGTGCTGCCTTAACTTTTTTACTTCTCAGGGATTCTGTGAAACACCCTCAAGTAAGTCCCTCAGCATGGTAAAAATTATGTCTTAAGTGTCTGTGCAACTGGCTCCAGAATTTCCCAGCTCATTGTCAAAAATTTTAACAACGCCTGAAGTCGGATTTCTGACTCATAAAGTCATAGGAACTCACCAACCCTGACCTCAAAATCTAAGATGGCTGCTCCACACATCAACTGAAGTGAAAGTTGTAGTAATCCATCGTTTATTAACACTTACGTCTTACTTGTGTCCTACTAACATAGCCATAGACACAGTCCTGTCCAACTCCTGTGGACATGTTGTCACAGTGTTGCATAAAATACAGTGTAATGCGTTGTTATCAACTGGTATTTCTAACAACATCTTGGTTTGTTTACCTGGAACGTCAACTTGGGTGTGACGTCACTCCCAGCTCCAACTTCCGACTCCCTAGGTAAATGGAACACAAGCTAATCACATAAACCAGTTTTGATGTGACATTTTTTATTAGGGGATACTTAAGAATTTTAGATTATAGCAATGTGGTTAAGCAGTAAGTATGTTGGGCAAAATACATAGGAAAAACTATGATAGTATTCCACTGGCTGATCTACAGATATATAGCCCCCTTTGTATGTTCTTGGATTGGTTGCTGTACAGTTATGACTGTATAACTCACTTGGTCAAGGTAATTATGATCTAATTTTGAGATATGTGGGCTGTAATGCAAAGCAGAATGTGTTCTCTTTTTCTCTGTATTAACTCGAGGGATTCTGGCTATAAAATTGCAAAAAAATATACAAATTAAATAAAGCTAGCTTTGAAAGGACTGCCAAACTCTTGCACCTGCAAAGCCACAGGGTGCTTTCGCTACCCAGGACTGCTGCCTCCTGCCCACTGCTGCACCCCTGTTCAGTTTTCTATAAGGCTTTATGAATTGTAAATTATTTAAATAGATTTTGAGAAAATATTTCCACAGTAATAAAGCTAAAAGTCCTTTAAGTACAGAATTATTACCCATTCTATTTAAATATTTCTCGCTTTGTTCTTTTGTGGTTGCATTTTTTTTAAAAATCTCATTATTTTTTATATCTATAGTTATTTATAGGATTTTCACTGTATTTGTCCTCCTCATGTGTTGTGCATTTGGGTTACGTGTGTGACACTTTTCCACTTTGTGCAGCCGATCTGTTGGACTTCTATTTATTATTGGAATAAAATAAGCTAAGTGGTGGTTATGTCAGAGCAGTTTATTTTAAACTGAACAGTATCCACAGCCTCGACTCTGCAGCCATGACAGGACCTTGAATCTTGAGGAGGAAAAAAAATATCAGTTGTGATCTCATCAAGCTATATGGAGATACACAGAGAATAACTTTTCCAGCTCTGCTTCAGACCGAGGCACTAATTTGAGATAGCGTGACCAAATCCTAACCCGGAGGATGACTTCCAGAGCTGTCTGTTTAAACACTGAAATTCATTTGAAAGGTTCCAGTTTCACTGCAGGTGCAAAAGAGGAAGTTGAGCAGCAGATGAAGTCATACTCTGCATTACAGTCCACTAACCATTTAATGATATGAACATCCGTGGAGGCTTCTGGCTGCAGAAGGGGCTATTGTATTGTCACTGTACAATCTGATAAAGTCTCTTAAGTATGGAAATCCTGCAGAGAGGCAGAAGAAGCTGATGTGTTGCACAGGTGTCTGGAAAAAGACTGCAGCTTTTAAACAACTTGCAGCGCCCTTAGGCATTTTAAAGACGCCTACAGCTCCATTTCTGGGTCACAGAAGAGAGCACTACAACTGAGTTTGGCTTGTGTGCTCCATATGGGGAATGTTGTTAGCATCTTGGCACGCTCGCTGACACAAAGGAAGCGACACGTTTCTTTAAGTTTTCTGTCAGTGTAAATACACGAGATCCCTCCACATGTTGTTGATAGCTTTTTCTAGCAAGGGATTTTATAATCGTGTCCATTTTAAAGGATGTTCTTCTCCCAGGCTGAGCAAAATTAGGCTGTGGGAGACCACAAACCATGAACCACAGCATTGTCTCAAGTCCAGCATCTTTTCCCAAACTTGAATTTCACAAGATAAAGCCAGCACAGTTATTTGTTTGTAGGTCACACGTCAGGGTGACCTTGTGAAAATCTATTTATCTTTGATAATGAGTTTTTTTTGCCTATCATCATCTGCAGTGCATTGCAGTCTCTGGTGTTTTTCCCCAGCACAATAGCCTGACTCATCAGCGTCGATCTCTGTCTGTTTCTCGATCTTGCCAGAGTTTCTTCTTTTCTTCTGTGAACAGAACAAGAAGCTGAAGGATCCTGACTCATCATCAGCGATCGTGCTCCCACACTCTTGCCAAAGTTTCTTCTTTTCTCCTCTCAAATTTGCATGTCCTGCTCTTGTTTAGAGCTGTTTTGTTTATCTCCATGAAGGAGAAGTCCAGAATGTGACTCACCTCTGGACTCCATGTGTGACCTGGCCTCCACCCCTCTCTTGCTGCGGTTCTCACCCCCCCCCCCCCCACTGCCTCAGGCAATACTCCTTTACACTCCCAAAATACGCTCTTATCATGTCTCTCCGCAGCGAGTTTGACAAAAACCCTGCCAGTAATAATAATGACAAATACAGTCTGACAGTTTGGCGAGCGCTAGTCGTCTCTTGAGTTGATTAAGTCCTTTGCTGTGATATAAATCTACTGCTGATAGAGCAAATACACAAATTATTCTACAATAATTTATTTATTTATGCATCAAAAACTAACAACCGTCCTGCTTTCTTTCCTGCCATTACAGACAGCATCATAAGGGACAAAGACTACGAGGTGATGATGCAGATCGACTGCGAAGTAACAGACACCAGGATCCTCCACATCAGGTCTTCCACCATCCCACCTTTGCTCCGGGTCAACCGCACAGACACGTTCTACCAGCACTCCTCGCCTGACAGCCAGGCCACGCCTCCTGTCGGCGTGCTAATGGGTTCTGCTTAGGATCACCCAGCAGCACCTGTTGTTACTCACAACTCCTCGACAAAACCCATGAAGACAAACAGAAGATAAGACCTCAGTTTTTGTGTGTGATGAAATATAATTTAAATCAGGTGAACTCCCTCTGTTGTCGTGTTTTTGATTTAGATTTGAATGAAATCCATTACAACACAAAGGTAGCTCCAATCCTCATTCTTTATTAGGGCTGATATCCGGAGCTGGTCTGTAATAGGGTCCGAGCTCCTTGTGTGGCAACACTGACTTCTCCCTGTAACCCCAGACGCCCCACATAAGGGTAATTGCTTAGCGGCAGGGGGCTGAGCATTGAACCCTGAGTCACCCCATCATAACACAAATACTTTTACCCCATAGCAGCTCTCCTCATGTCTGCCCTTCCCTTTTTTGCTTCTTAATTTCGAGAACAAGCTGCAAAGCCAGAAGACAAAACAGAAAATGATTATACACCTCACCGGGAAGGCATTTGTCATATTAATGCCCAGAAGCACAACAAATTTGGTGTTTTGTATCATAGCTACAAAACGGAGTGCTGTAATCGTCGCTCTCAATCATTTGTAGTCTCTTCGCCTCTCTAAATAAATAATGAAATCAGTGAACAGTACAGAGATTAACGACGGGCAGCAATAGAGGCTTTCAGTAAACTCAGGAAGTCAGGTGATCTGTGAAAGCTAAACCACTATGTTGTTTGCTGGTTTCCATTACTCTAAGGATTTCAGGTGCTCTGTTTTTAACGTTGTATTGATGGAGAATTTCAGTTTTTGGGGTCTTTGCACTGTGCTTGTCTTATATTGATGAACAGATTCAGATAGTATACATATTTATTTCTATTATTATGTTATGGTAGTACCAACTCCTGTGGTCAAAATTTATTCTGTCAAGATATATTGATTTTATATCTATTCCTCTGATTATGCTTTGTGGGAACTTTTTTTTTTGTAATTGACTGCATAAAACTAAATGACATTGTATATAAAATTATAAATGGTAGAGTGGAAGGACACATAGCATACACATTAGAACTAGGTGAGTTTTTACTGGGTGGACATTGTGATATTTTATCTTTAAGTCTGAAACCCCTGCCTTAACACTTGAGCTAAAACAGCCAATGACTTGTAAGCACTGGTGAAAAAGTCCTGACTCCTCCGTCCACGGGCTGTATTGCACTTTTTTTGGTGCACTTAGGCCTATACTGAAATTGCAAATCACCAGGAAGTCTTTCTTTTTAAAAAAATGTGTAATGGAGTTGCATTATCCAAGTCTTTAGTACTAATTTGATGTAAAGATTTGCACTTTAATTGCAGAACCTGGGAAGATCAGATCTGGCTTTAAATGCCTCAAATTAATAACCTGTAACCTTGTTCTGACTACCTTAAAATTTGAAATTAAACAGGAAATTATACATCATCAGAATTAGTACTTTTTTGTATATGTTGATGAAACATACTTTACTTCACTGTCTGAAAGTGCATTTCTTTTGGCTCCATGATTGTACAGATGGTTATGTTTTAGCTCAACAGATGCCCATAAAGTGTTTCAAAAACATGCCCTTCGCTCGTGTTTTCTTTAGCCAGGCCGCCTGTGTGTGTAGTTTTTTTTTCATTCTGGTTTTTAAAAAAAATGTTTGATTCACCGCAGTGTTTTTGCTGTGAAACAACGGATCTTAGGGACAAAACAAGAGTACAATTTAAAGCTTGTGAGGTTGTTTTTTTTTTGTATTTTGTTATGTGCATACACAAAAATAAACACTGGATTTTCTTTAACTATACCTTTTGTGTGTATCCTTTAAGCCGTTGGGGGGAATTGTATAACTGCATTGTTATATTTCTTTCTTCAACAGGTACAATAGTCTGTTCATGTATTTTCTTGCACAATAACTCAATTTACACCCAGGAGCAGTAAATTACAGGCTTCAACAATCATCGTCTGTATGTTTGTATTTATGGTTTTGTTGTCTTCAATCCTCACAATCTGCCAGTTGAAACCAAAACTCAAAAGCTATAATTAAAACCATTTTGACTTTAACTGTGAAAAGCCAAACAAAGAAGACATTTTCTGTTAGTATTTCCAAACTTTATTGCAGTCTCCTCAAAACAGTCTGATATGGAGGGAGTAAGTGCTTTCACAAGACAGAGGTCAACAGCTACACCTGTGATATTACCACGCAGACGACCTGCAAAAAAAATATGTAATACAAAATAATGTGTATAAAACAGAAAAATAATTGGGGGATTGGTTGAAAGAGTATGCTTCAATGGATTGGTTCTTTTTGTAGTGTTATTGTATGGAAGCGCATTGCATTCACTGAATAAATCCAAAAATCGACACATTATCTCGTAATTACAAGATAAGATCTCGTAGTTATGACATCAGGATCTCGTAATTAAGAGATAAGATCTCGTAGTTATGACATCAGGATCTCATAATTACAAGATAAGATCTCGTAGTTATGACATCAGGATCTCGTAATTAAGAGATAAGATCTCCTAGTTATGACATCAGGATCTCGTAATTAAGAGATAAGATCTCGTAGTTATGACATCAGGATACCGTTATAAGATCTCGTAGTTATGACATCAGGATCTCGTAATTACAAGATAAGATCTCGTAGTTATGACATCAGGATCTCGTAATTACAAGATAAGATCTCATAGTTATGACATCAGGATCTCGTAATTAAGAGATTACGTCTCGTAGTTATGACATCAGGATCTCGTAATTAAGAGATTACGTCTCGTAGTTATGACATCAGAATCTCGTAATTACAAAATAAGATCTCGTAGTTATGACATCAGGATCTCGTAATTGCGAGATAGGAACCCGCAATTACAACACAAAATCTCGTACTTACGACGTAAGATCTCGTAATTATGAGATCCTGGTGTCGTACTACAATAAGGCCTTTCGCTGATACTGTAATAACGTTAACGTTAGCTGATTTGTAAAGTGAGTCCACCAAGAAACACAAGGACGGTACTTCTGGTCAACGTTTTTCAGATTAAAAGCATTATATCCGTACAAATCAGCTAACGTTAAGGTTAGGCCTTATCGTAGTACATCAGGATCTCGTAATAACAAGATCTTATCTTGTAATTATGAGATAAGGTGTCCGTTTTTTCATTTATTCATGAATGCAATGTGCTTCCGTATTATTGTACCCAAGATATGAACCGGTTCTGACACCCATCTACATTCATTTATCTCATAGGGTTTCTTTTTCTTTTTCTTTTTTCCTTCAGTATTGCAATATATACAGTACAACTTGATGTGTTGACTGAGGAATCAGGCTCATTATTTCTTTTATAAAAATTAAAAAATTCTTGATAAGAACCAAACAATTTAGTCACAATACATTTAGTATATTTGTACATTTGGCCCCCATTTGTCTCCACACTGAAGGCCATGTGGACTGATCTACAATCCATTCAAACCATAGATTTAACTTTTTAAAATAACTACTATCAAACCCTTACTAAGGGTCTACATAGGCAAACTTAATGTTGTATGTGACTTGGTGTCCGTTGTCCCACGCGTACAAAATCCCCTCTTTGGGATTGTAGTCAATCTGCGTGGTGTAGGTGTAGTTGTTGGTGAAAGGCATCCTGGGAATCATCTGAGTGTTTGTGTGTGTGTCAAAGGCATATTCCAGGTTAGCGTCCCTTTTGTTATAGCTGTCAACAGCGTACAGGACGCCGCACACAACGAAGCAGTTCCCATAGTGGTTCCTCCTGAGCCCGGTTCTCCAGGTGGTCTCCCTCTGCATGCTGAGGTCTGAAGGGTTCAGTCGACTCAGAACAACCACTTCCTGTAAGAAGCCCTCATCGTCCAGTGCCGGGTAGATGATCCACAGGCCGTTCTCGTCCACGGCAAAGTCGACCTCTGAGTGTCTGCGCCACTCCCACAGTGACGATGACTCTTCAAGCAGAGCATCATGCAGCATGGTCCAGGCTGCCACGTAACGCCGACGCAGGTCAAACTTGATGATGTCCCGGGAGAGGGCGCGGTTGTAGAAGAAAGCCCCATCGTACACCACATGGCCTGTGCCGATCCAGTTGTATGGAAGCTTGTATGAGTTGGTGAACCGGCCTAGAAAGGATAAAAAGAATGGAGAAGCATGAGATTCATCAAAGCAAAAAGAAAACACAAAGTGAAGTAGTTAGAGCTTCGTCTGCTGGCACTTACCTTGTTTGAAAACCTCCAGGTTGCGGAACTCTAGGAGGTTATTTCCGTAGTAGGAGTTAGTGACATAAATTTTGTCATTATCAGACGTTGGATCCTTCATCCACGCTCCCTCGTTCTTGCCATAGGTGTTGTGAGTTATGGGCTCTGAGATTGTTGCCAAAGTGTCCTTACACTCTCCTGTGGAAGAGTCGGAGAGCCATGAGTAAGGATTTAGAGGCAGTTTAACATTATCCAGACCTATGTCAAAGAGTCTGAAAATAATTAGAGGCTTTTATATTAACCAGCTTGAATCACGGAAAAGTTGAGGTTGCAAAACAGAACTGAGCATTGAATTACAAGAGATTCACAAAACAATATCAATATAATAGATTTCTAAATGACATCTACCACAACAATATGAGACGTTTTAAGGCTTGATGGGGGTACTTTGTAGTCTTTCAAAGACAGCAAATGTTAACAAGGGAATTTACAGGTTTTTTTGCCAATATCTTTGCTGTAAAGCTCTTTTAAGAACTTAATAAGATTTTTTCTTAGCCACTCTGGCAGCGTGGCTCTTGGGATGGCAATGCTGGTTGGATGTTTGGTCAAGTGGTCAACCACTCTGGGCCACTTCCAGAGTCTCAGGGCCCCAAAATCAGATCGGCCGAGTCAATGGTCTCTTTTAAGTCCCTTATTAAAACATACTTTTATCGGAGAGCCTTTTCGGATTTTACTTGAGTTTTAAGTTCATTTAGACTGTTTTATATTTCCTCAGTCTTCATACACTAAAGTGTTTTTATGAGTTCTTTTAAAAGTTGTTGTTCTCATGTCTTGTTTGTTTTAATTATTGACATGTAAAGCACTCTGTAACTCTGTTTTGAAAAGCACTTTATAAATAAAGATTATCATTATCATTAGTTGATGGATGGACATGGAATTTTGTTCAGACATTAATGGTCCCCAGAAGATGAAGCCTGCTCACTTTGGTGATCCCCTGACTTTTCCTCTGGCACCACCATGAAGCTGTTACTTGATTTTTTAGAGATATGTCTGTATGGACTGCCATGAAATTTGGTACAGATATCCATGATGCCAGGAATAAAATACATATATATAATAAAATTACAAATAGCATCGTCAGGTCAACTTTTTAAATTATCCAATACTTTGGTTCCATCTGGGTACATACCATCTACCTTAGCTGTATTTAGGGCTGATCAGTGTGCTAACATCCATGCTAACACACTAAACTAAGATGGTAAACATGGTAGACAATGTACATCATCATGCTAGCATTGTGACCCTTTGAAACCCGAGCAAACTGGCTTGATTTCTTTCAGAAACATGGGGAAAAAGGCAATGAGCAACACAAGAAGAAATGACCCAAATAAATTCCAAGAAATTAGTAAAAAGTGAAAATTTAAAACAAGAAAATTAGTTAAAAAAATCTAAAAACAAACAAGCCAGAAAATTACCTGGAATACGTGCTTAAAAATTATAATACTTTTTTTTTTTTTTTTACAATAATCAAATATGTAATAATCATAATTATTTTTCTATTTCTTCCCTTTGTTTTTAATTTTCAAAATCATTTTCTAAATCTATTATTTTCTTGCAATTTGTGGGACATTCTTACCAAGTTGCCCATAGCCTTTTTTCCCATGTTCTTGAAAGCAATCGCACCAATATGCTCAGGGTTCAAAGGTTTAAATATTTGCAAAAGGCATCTGAAAGCACAACAAAAGTGATGTCGCTCACGGTTTCAATTAATAGCCAAGATTGTTAATATTAAAACTGACATCTGACACAAAAACTCAACCCACCAGGTTTTTTTGGGGGAAATTCCTCCTGCCTCTGCATTGGCTCGTCTAACTCTGGGTCTCCCTCCTCCCCCTCTTCCTCCTCCCAGACGATTTTGTATTTCTTTTTGATTCGAGTAGCTGGCCTGGTAGTCGTGGTTGTAGTGGTGGTGGTAGTGGTTGTTGTGGTGGTGGTGGCAGCTGAAGAAGAGGTAGTCACAGGTGTGGTGAAAGGCGGAGAAGTGTGGGGAGACAAAGTGGTCACTCTCTGTGTGGTAGGAGGTAAAGTCGAGCCTGAAGTGTACGTGGTTTCTTCTGCTGGTGTTGTGGTAGCAGCCTGCGTGGAGGTAACTGGTGTGGAAGCTGTTGTCGGCTGTACTGGTGCTGAGGTCACAGCAGCATGAGTCGTGACGGTCATAGTGGAAGTCGGGCTGGTAGTTAAAGCCTCTGTGGTTGGGTTTGGTGCATGTGTGCTTGAATGTGCTGCGGTGCTAGGTATGGTTTGCATTTGGGCGTTCACCTCCTGGGTAGAGGTTTCCATCATGGTGGTTGGTGTAGTTCCTGTTGTGAATGCTGGTGGGACGTCTTTTGTGGTTGTATTTTTGGACAGTTGGGTCGTGTTCATTGAAGTTTTGGTTGTGATGCTTACAGAAGTGTCCACTGGTTCAGTCATTGTGAAAGGGGTCGGCCGCTGAGTCGTCACAGCAGAGACTCTTTGAGTAGTCTGAGGTGGGGTGTCTGTGATGTTTTTTTGTGTGGTAGAGGATGGTCCAAATGTGACGCTTCTCGTTGTGGATGCATCGCCCTGTACATCTGTAGACACATCCACTGATGTGGTTCCAACAGCACTGATGAACTCATTATGCGTCTCTGAGGCGGGCTCAGCTTCTTTCCTTTCTGTTGATTGGCTGGTCTTCATGGAGCTGTAAAAAGTCGTCTTTGGTCGAAATGATCTCGGTCCTGCTCTCACCCTGGGGCGAGGGGCTCTGTGTTGTAGAAGATTCTCCTCAATGAAGAGGTTAACTGGGCCATCACCACTGAATCCATGATACTCAAAAACTAAAAAAAGGAAAAGAATATTTGGTCAAATAATCTGAGTGCCTTTAGAAAATAGGAAATATTTTTTAAGTACCATCAAAATTCTCAGTTTCCGTCATCTGAACTCACAAATTACAGCACACACAAACAGAAGAAGCCACAGGATTGAGCCCATTTCTAACTGTACATGGTTGCAGCGTCCACAGCAGCTGACGGAGCAGCTGACAGCTGGCAGGCAGTTCAGATAAGCACTAAGCTTTTGTGCTTTTATCTTCTGACATCAAGTAATGTAATGTGATTATTCATCCAAACCACTTCTGCTGTCTCATACTTAGCAGATGTGGACATGAAAGGAAAAGTTATATTTACACTTCACAGCTGTAAATGGGATCATCACTTGATTAACACACTACTGTAATAACTGTGTTTTTTTTCTTTGCTTTTAACCCACACCCTTAAAGCTGACTAAAAGCTTTGCACTCACAGTTCTCTCCAGGCTCTCCGTCATCGGCCACCATCGGATCTGGCTCAGATTTATAAAAAGTCATTCCTCTGATGATCAATCCTTTGGGACCGGTCTTCGACACCTGAGAGGCCTCCTTGTTGACCACGTTTTTGAGAGTCACCTGAGGTTTGACCTCAATGATCTGAGCAGAACCATCTGTCGGTAGGAAGGATGGATTTTCCCCAATAAACCGCTCCTCATACTTTTCCTGTTAGTGGACAGATGGACACATAGAACTTCTATGAGTGCAAAACATAAACCATGTGATAGGATGAGACATCCGTTTGATTACACACTGGGCTGATACAGACAGGTATTTTACTACAGAATTCAGTGTCACGTGAGAGTTTGAATGGTGTTTCAGATGCACGTTCATCCTACCAAGAAATACATTCTTGAGTTTGACCTCATTAAGTGGCAAGAATACGGGATAAAATACTTAAAACATGACTAGTGTGTCACAGTTAAACATATACATGATGAACCTTTTTGGCGAATAATAGAATTTACACAACCACTGCACTGGTGGACATCATCCATCCATCCATCCATCCATCCATCCATCCATTTTCATTTGCTTATCCAGGGCTGGGTCGTGAGGGCAGCAGGCCAAGTAAAGCACCCCAGACGTCCCTCTCCCCAGCAACGCTTTCCAGCTCCTCCTGGAGAACCCCAAGGCGTTCCCAGGCCAGATGGGACATGTAATCCCTCCAGCATGTACTGGGTCTGCCCTGGGGCCTCCTACCAGTGGGATGTGCCTGGAACATCTCCAACGAGAGGCGCCCAGGAGGATCCTAATCAGATGCCCAAACCACCTCAACTGACCCCTTTTGACATGAAGGAGCAGCGGCTCTACTCCAAGCTCCCTCTGGATGTCCGAGCTCCTTACCCTATCTCTAAGGCTGAGCCCAGCCACGCCACGGAGGAACTCATTTCGGCTGCTTGTATCCGTGATCTCATTCTTTCGGTCACTACCCAGAGCTCATGACCATAGGTGAGGGTTGGGACTTAGATCGACCAGTAAATTGAAAGATTTGCAGTGCCTGCATCGCTGCAGATGCCGCACCAAATCAGACAAAGCCATCAGACAAACCTCATTTTTGGAAAACTAAGACAAAGAAAGTAAAATGCTTTTACTTTCTTTGTTTGGTGAGTTTCTGGGTACACCGTGACATCACTTAAACAAACAGGGCAAGAAACAAGCAGTCAAACAGTCAGATGGACGGTAAACAAACCAACAGTTACGTCAGATTATGTAAACCACTTTATTTGGAGGTAAATTAGCACCCCCAAAATGTAGGTAATAATTTCTTATTGCAGTGTGCACAACTGTGGCAACAACAGTGGGCCAAAGCTGAACCAGGGAGTCAGTCTGTAAACTGTGACTCATGTTTAAAATATTACATTTTGGGTAATACTTGTACCATTTACCTTCATTTTCTCCTCCAAATAAGCTTGGTTAACGCAAGGTTTGTTTATAACAGCAGCCACAGCCACATTCACAGATCTT
Organism: Epinephelus moara; assembly: GCF_006386435.1. Classification (NCBI taxonomy): domain Eukaryota; kingdom Metazoa; phylum Chordata; class Actinopteri; order Perciformes; family Serranidae; genus Epinephelus; species Epinephelus moara. The sequence continues at coordinate 24,883,603 of NC_065515.1, forward strand.
GGTGAGTGGTGACTGAGACCAAAACTACAAAGGTTGACCCCAGTTGCAAAAGTATCATTTTAGTTTCAGGTTTCATTGATTTATGCTTCTTAGTGTTCTTGTGAAACATACTAAACTTGTGAATCACTTGCATGTGAAGCCCAGGTCCACCCAACACTGCTGGACAGGCTCTCCGGTTCACATTAAAGCTGTCATGGATCAGGCCCCAGTGGTACAGTCACTGGTCTGAGGTCTGCTGTTGTCCACTGGCTCTGCCAAACCTTCCAATTACCTCAATAATTCTTTTACACATTTTTGGTCCTTAATCATGGACACAATGATTTTATGAGAGAGTTTGTGGAAAGAACACATAATTGTTCCTTTTGTTTTGAAGGTATGCAAAGACTTAATAATGATTTCACAGTCTGAGCAGCAACATGTGAATCCAATCACTTCAGTTATACTTCTTTCTTTGCTGGATTCAGTGACGTCGCAGCCTTCATGACGACTTTAAATGCAGAATACTGTTTATCAGGATTTGTCCAATGGATGTGACACAAGATAGAATCATAATGTCTCACCATGGATGCGTTTATCAATGTTTATGGGCTGCTACAAATTCATTAAAGACTTACATCATAGCAATTTACAAAGAAATGGTGTAATTTAATATGTGTGAAATTTACAAGCAGTGGTAGCACTTTAGTTTACAGCACAATATTTACTTCGTATTTAGATCATTCTGGTGGAATCACTGAAAACCAAAGTGAACCAAAAGCGACTGATTAGATAAGAACTAGTCATACAGCAAAGAACACGGAGTCCAAGCTGTATATAGTTACAGGTTGTTAGCTATTATTACAGCATATTAACATATATAAATACTGGATTCATTCATTCATTCATTTCTTTAACCGCTTATCCTGTTGGAGGTCACGGGGGGGCTGGAGCCTATCCCAGCTGTCATTGGGCGAGAGGCAGGGTTCACCCTGGACAGGTTGCCAGACTATCACAGGGCTGACACACAGAGACAGACAACCATTCACACTCACATTCACACCTACGGACAATTTAGAGTGTCCAAATTTATGTCTATGGATTGTGGGAGGAAGCTGACACGGGGAGAACATGCAAACTCCACACAAAAGGGCTCCCCCACCCTGGGTTTGAACCAGGAACCCTCTTGCTGTGAGGTGACAATACTAACCACTGCATTACTCATGTGTGGTACAAGGCAGTTACATAATTATCTGGTAAATACTAGGGATTGCTGTATAATTTGTTACCTTATATAATAACACTAGCTGAGTAATGTGCTTTGTGTGGCAGTCATTTTATAACAGACCTGTTACAACTTTAATTTTGGGTGCTAACTACCATTTAAAGCAGGAATAACAAGGGAATACTTATCATTTTACAGTGTCAATTAAAGGTGGTTGCACTTTTGCATCAATAATTATCTCGTAAATACAAAGTAAATATTACACTCACAGTATGTGTTATGTCATAACCCTATGGATACATAATAATAGTTACATAGTGACTACTGTTATTGTGGTACAACAGAGTAAAGAACTCCTCATACTACAGACTGCCATCCATAGCTTAGCCTCTTTCTTTCAGTGACCCCATCTGTTGACCCTGTGATATCAAGATGTCACTCACATGTGGGTCTTGATACACCGCAGCCCCGTTGAGTCTCTTCTGGTCCTCATGTCGGGATGGAGGAGAGGTGGGTGGGCTTTCAGTCGCATCCACCTGGATCGGAGGGCTCTCCTGGGGCCTCACCTCATCCTTGGTGTGGTTCAGAGACACTGCCTTCATGCAGCCGTGGACAAAACGAGATATTAACAGAAAGTACTGTGCATGTTTTGATGGAAAAAAAGCTGCAATCATCGGCAGTCATAATCACTAACAGAGGGAAAAAGTTCCAGTGGAGCGCCTCTGATCTTGAGTCATCATGAGGTCTTTTCTTGCAGCAGACATTTTGACTTTCTATTCAAGTGTCAAGATAAGTCAAGACAGTGTGACAGCAAGTCAGAATGTACAATACCAGGATCCTGAAACTTGAGCAGTGATAAGGAGTTTAACCATCAGTCATTTAATCACTTACACCTGTGCTTTTATTATTGTGACTTGTCAAAATGTCTTCTGTGAATGCACTTAAATAAAACGGTTAGTGATGTCACCACACTTCCACTGCTACAACTGACCTTCACATGTCATGTAGAAGACAGACGCAGCTGAAACTAGTAAAATTATTAATGGATATGCTTGATTTATCTGCAGCTGTCTTTATCATGCCAAGACAAGTTTGTGACAAGGGGCATTTCAGAAGCCCTGACAATTTGTACATCGCCACTTTCTTAACATCTGGCAAGTACAGTATGTTGTATGTGACTCCACAGTATGATAAAGTGCTCTGAATTGTGCCACAGGCCAAATCACTTTGTCATTCAGTACCAATAGAGCACAGGGGCACATACAAAAGACTTGAGGGTTTGGACCAAGTTTGACTGAGGGAGCTCAAGTTTCGGGCAGCTGCTGTTTCTAGTTGTGAGAAAAAAAAACTTTCAAATTCAGGCACTGTACGTTATTTCAATCACTTTTGATTTTTTTTTAAATTCAACACTCACATAATAGTGACTCAGTAGCTAATAACAGAGTTTGTTGCACCTGTTTGGGCGGAACAACTTTATATTTTATGATGTTTATGATTCATTTAAGTCCAGAGAGTTTGGTGGCTTCTGATCTCATTATCTTAAATTGCAGATACATAGCCTACTGTGAAATTAAAGGCATTTAATTTATACTGACACAAGTTTTAGTTAACTAAAAATACAGTTCTACATAATATTTTCATTTATTTTGTAAAATTTTAAAGTAATTTACTAGTGTACCACAGGGGGAAAAAAGACTGGATGATGTATTTTGTTGGTTCATTATAATCAGTTCAGTCAACATAAGGGTTCAGTACTCTGGCAGATAAACTTCCACGTGTGATGGAAAGCCCTGTGCGCTCCTTCCAGGTCCAGCCCCTAATAAATTTGAAAACTGGCCCAAAGGGTGTGTTTTATTGGACCGTCTGAATCCAGAAGCCACCAGTATAAAGACACCTGCTACCACCACTTTGTGCTTATGTCACACCAACATATTTGCATTAATCTAACACACACACACACTCACAAAAAAAGTTCAGTATGTCTGTACCTTTTCAATGTTATCCATGCGATCCAGCAGCTTATTGGTAACGGAGTGCAGCTTCAGTAGATCCATGCCATAGAAGGAGCCCTCCAGCAGCTCCAGGATGGTGGAGAGCTAAAATGATCAAATGGATTCCGTCAGAAGGGTTTACCAATTCAAGACATCCGTAGAGCAGGTCTATCCCCAGCCCATCCAAACTCTGAGTCCTTGCATATGGATAATGTGGGGCTATCCTTTCCTGAATCTGATAATGCGTGATATCCATACCCCCAGTGACCCAGGCCTCTCTAGATATTAACAGGAGGGCATCACAGCAGCCTCCAGCCTACTGGCGCTGGAGCATGGGGACTTAGGTGTATTGGAGGATCTAGTATGCATGGACGACACTTCACCTTGACATTCTCTTTTCCAGCTTCTCTAAGTTTTTTCAGCCTGAACTCTCCCTCACACGGGTTGACCGCTGACGGAGGAGCGATGCAGGCGCACTTGCACTCTGGTCCAGATGTGATAGTCTCCACAGTGTAGAAGTCCTGCGCGGTGGCGCTCCCTTCTTCTATCCGCCGGCAGGCGCTCCTGCTCAGGGGTCTGACAACACATTTACACCGACAGTCAGAGCCTTCCGAGAGGGCTTTCACTTTGTCATAATCACCCAGCAGCTACAAAGAGAAGAGGACGGAAGTATTTTGCAACGAATTTTTACGCACGAAATGATGAAATGTCCATAAAACACATGTAGTAAAGAAAAAGGACATCTCCTCCTACCTTAGAGAGGATGCTCTCCTGGCCATCTATCTCCTCCTGCAGCCTGTCACTTTCTTCTGCCTCGCTCTCAAATTCTGACCTGGGATCTGCTACCCAGGTCTTTGGCGCTGCAAAGCCCCGTGGTAAAAACGCACAGCACATTGCGAGGACAATGCATAACTTATACATGTTGTGAGGCTCACAGAGCGCCGAGAAGAAAAATAATGTTGCAATAATACAAGCAGGCACAGCCTGTCACAAATTAATTTAGCTGCCAAGAAAATGTCATAGCCTGCTTCTGGCTCCAGAATCAGAGAGGTGTATCCAGAAGAGGCATCGGATAGCGAGGCTAAGCTTTATGGCGCGATGTCATCTTGTTCATTGTCACAGTGAAGGCAGGCTAATTTAGAGTGCAGAGAAACTGTGCACTGTGTGAGAGAGCAGCCGGCATCTGCAGCTGGAGCAGCGCTGACAAGAGGCGGACCTGATCACACTGGCGAGGAGGAGTTGAACTGCTTCAAATGACTCCTCAAACATGATGTGCAGCCAAATTATCATGAGTAACAAATAAAAAAAACATTAAAAGCTACAGCCTAATTTGATTTTTCTTTGAGATTCCACTTGCAATTTATGGATCCAAAGCATATTTCCACTTTAAATCCAAAGTAGCCTGTTGCATGTTGATTTCATGCCTCTCAGCAGCCCGGTTTCAGCTGTGGGTTTGCTGCCCTCTAGCGACAACAGTGTTCACTACAATGACAGCAAATAAATTTGAATTTACATGTTTATTTGTACTTTAAGGCACATTCAATGTATGCACTTATTTCCATCAAACCCCTGCCTGTAGTGTGATACATGTATGTAAAAAGGAACACAGGAAGTTCTGTTAAGGCATGTGGTGCCGTGTGGGTTTGAAAATCGCAGAAAAGACATTTGTCATAAAAGTAATAAACCCTGTGCTGTGATACCAAAAGAAAAGCTGTCTTGTTGCTCTGTGATGTAAAATCCACAATGCCCCGAGTCGCATCACTTTACATCTTGCAGTTATCCACAATTACATTTGATCAGGATGCTTCAACAATAAAGCACCACGGGCAAAGTTTTTTCATAATGACCAGTCATTATCAACAATTTTTTTTTTTTTGACAAACATTCCATAGCATAATCTTAAATGGATACTTCACCCCCCAAATGACCATTTGTATATCAGCTAAACAGCCCATGTTATGTTGAATTTGTGAGCAAAACTTAGTAGCTCGGACTTTGTTGAAGCTGAACTAACCCTTTAAAACAGTGGTACCAACCGGTCCAGCCACGGGATCCAGATTTCTCCGAAGTCATTAGTTCATGGTCCACACAGTTTAATCTATTCAGCGTCATACTGGCGTCTGGCCATGTCTGCGAGCTACTCTGCTCTCTCTGTCAAGTAGCTGTCCATTAGTCAATCACTTTACAGCAGGAAACAACATTTCAAAATAAAATCTCTGCGCTTGAAATTCACTGTAAGTCAGAATAAAGTGTGTTTTATATAAACTTGATACTTGCATGAGTCACTTGCAGTCCACTCAGAATGGACCCGCGACCCACTTTTGGACCTGGACCCACCAGTTGGGAAACAGCCAAGATTATGTTTTGTTTTTGGAGTCTGGCTTTGACGAGAGCACAGATAAGTTTGACTTCAGTTTTAAATAGTAAGATTTTAGCGAAAATGAATGTGTTAAGGAAGCAGTGAGCACATGACTCGATGAATGAGACTTGGATTATACTGCACAAGTTGTGTGAGAGTTTGCAAATTGATGTTTTAATATAGTTTTACTGTTGTTTAATGTGGCCCTAGAATTTTCTCCAGTTTTAGATTCTGTTCCCTAATAAGGCATGCAAGAAAAGCAAAGTTTTCTTCACAAATTCAGTGTAACTTGAGGAGAGAATCTGATGTACAAATGGTCTTATGAGGGGTGAAGTGTTCCTTTAAAAGTCTAATTTCTACATGATACCTTCATCTGCAGAGAGCTTCATTACAGTGTATGTAAGAAACCTTTGGGTCTTTAAAAACCACTGCTACAAGCCCCAGAATGACTTAAGTCACCAAATAAAAAATCTGATAGACAGCCAGTAGTTTAGTGCTTAAGCTAAAAGTTCAACAGTAATTATTTATGTCCCCGAGCACCCTTCATGTTCTATCCTTCCGTCTGCTGCCACGGGCAGGATGAGGTGAGAAATACGACTCCACAGTCCACCGTACTTGTCAATGTCCATCTTGTCAAAAGATACTGGATATTCATCAGAGAGGAACTTCTTCTGAAGATGGTCGTCCACCATTTCCTCCACAGTACTCAAACGAGTCTCGGCAGGAATCTCCTCCTCCTCCCCCAGCAGTACTGTGAAGATCAGACAAGTTTTCTTGTAGGCAGCATTCTCATGGTCACAGTAGCGGTAAAAAATAAGGGTGGAGCCCGGAGGCAGCTCCTCGAAGCGGTTAATGACAGCCACAGGTTTGTCTCCTTCGAAAGCTCCCTGCAACTTGCTGTCGATGTCCAGTTTGACCTGGTCGCTGTCCTGGCTGGCTTTGCTGGCACCATCGATGTGGAGGACGGAGGCGTTGAGGGCAGAAGAGAAGGCGGAGGCCAGGCTCTGAGCCAGGCAGTGCAGTGTCTTCTCGGCTCTGTGGCCTGCAGTCAGGATCAGACTGACTGGCTCTGTGGGCTGGGCTGTCTGGAGGTGCCTCAGCAGGTGGATCTTGCTCCTGTTCCAGAGCTCAGCACGCTGGTTAGGAAACTGAGTCTTAACTTTTTCCAGCTGCCTGAGGAAGATGTCTATTTGCCGCACGTCGTCCTTCTGAGGTGGAGACTCGGGGTGGAGGAGAGGTGACATCAGGATGGCAACTAATACCAGTACACCTGCTAGCAGGTACATACCATTTCCTATGGAGAGAAAGCACATGTATTGTCTCAACCTGTATTTTATCAGTAATATATAATGCCCAGTTTACACTGACTCCTGATCACAAGACAGCAAGCTGCGTAGTGTGAACAGTATGGCGATCTGGCAACTTTGAACATTTGCAGTGTGAACTTAGCGTAAGTCATTTATGACTGTGTATTAAGTAACACAACACCCAATGTTAGAGATCAGCCTTTTTAAATGACCATCACTGAGCCGCTTTGGTCATTTTCTTAGCTGGTAACCACCATGACACAAAAAAGAAACAACAGAAGACAAACCAGAATAAAAGAACAACATTACCTCCAAGAGCTCTCTGAACCACTGGAACTGCAGGTTCGGCATCAGCGGCCTCCTGAATGGTAGGACCAATTGTTTCAACACGTGTCTGTGCCTGTGGGAAGGACGTTTTCTCCTCTTCTTCCTCAGGAGCTACAACCTCCTCTGGACAGCTTCCATCTTCTGATCATTGGGAGAGAAAAACAGGTTAACACAAACTAATCTAAAGAGACACTCCAACCACTGGAAGCCACTTGTGCAGCTGCATGTTCATGCTCCCTCACTGGCTTCCCACTACGGCTGTCAAAATGGGTCAAAAATAATGTTCATATATGTTAGAGTATATTTAAATACCTATTCTTACATTATGTCCATATGTGTGTGGATGGAGTAGGTGGATGGTATTGTCATGGAAACGTAATGGCCCTCCTATTTCGCCTCCCCCAGGTCAATAACATTGGCTCTGTCAGCACTGTTTGCACTGAACTGTGCTGTGTGTACTGTTTATAGCTTCAAAAAGCATGTTCTTTTCTGTCCACAAAGGGACACTCTTAGTTTCTTGTTATAGTGTGGGGCACTGTTGGTTTTGCGGTTGCATGCATGCTGCTTAGGGGAAAGGTGACTGTGGTACTCTGAAGTTCAGTAGACCACTAAACTCCAGAGGTTGACAGCAACAGTAGTGTGTTTTTTTAACACAATAAAATAATAATTTTCATAATCTAATTTTCTACTTTTTTGTACTATTCGAATACATTTTTGAATTTTGAATAATTGTTGACAGCGCTACTTTTCCACCAGTGGACACTACTTAAGACTGAAACTCGAAAAAAAAATTCCAGTCATTGAAATTTCAGAAAAGTCACACTCACTCTCTCCAGCCTCAGCATTTGTGTTGTCAGTGTCTGGGATTTCTTTATCAGGTCCATCTACTCGGTCACTTCTGTCACCCAGGGTTGGTGAGCTGGTTGTTTCTGGTTCTTTCTCCTCCCCACTGTGATGCCCTCCTGAAAACAATACAACAGTTTAACTTCCACAGCAGCTCAAGCATCACTGTCTCTACAGTTACATTTTAAATGGGATTTAAAAATTTCCAGTGCAATAAGAGTTGCCTTTTTAATCTCACAGAATTAAAGGATAGGTTCACGATTTTTAAGTCCATTTTATAACAATACTAACGTATGTCCACATGTACATAGAAACAGTTGTTGGTCAAGGTAATTCTTCCTCCATTTCATACTAGAAATGGAGAGATCCCTTTCTAAAATTATTTCAGTGTAAGTGATTGGGGAGTGTTTGGAGTAAAAATGACTTCTCAAGTCTGGCTAAAGCTAAAACGAGGCTTCAGCAGTCTTGAGTTGGCCAAATTAAGAAAGTATCTTGCGTTTCCTTGCTGAGCTGCAGTGGAGGGATAGCAACACAGAGAGGGAATTTTGCACTAAAAAAGGGCACAACAGCATTATTCTACAATAGACTTGAAAAAATTTGAACCTACGCTTTGACAGAAAACTGTGCGCTTGTACAAGGCAAAAAGGAATTTCTGCAACTGAGCAGTATTTGTGGTGTTGATGGCAACATTTCTATATAGAGATGATATTTTACAGTGAATGCAATGACATGATGGAAGCCTCATCTCATTGCACAGAACCAACACATCACACACACAACATAAAGTATGCGGTAAATTGACTTTAACACAACACAGTAAAGTGGGCCACGACCCAGTGAGAGAGACAAGTTACACAACTTTTACATTACTTATAACTGCAACAAATGACGCATATAGACGTCTGAAGCAAGCTTTACAAATGTGAGTCGATATATGTGCCCTGGCTCTTTGACACAGGTGAAAACAATGAATAATAATGTGTGAATCAATTGTTATAACACTCAGATAGGAACACTCACTGGAAATCTTTTCAGCTGCCATGTTCGGTTGCTCATTTCTTGGTTTCCCTGTGCTGTAATCACCATGACTTCTTTCATCAGCCTGGAGTGGGGTGCTGTTCTCCTTCATATTCAGCTTTGTGTCCTCATCTGGAGCTGAAGGTTCTTCTGTAGTAAACAGAAATCAAGTGTCATTGAAGTTAAGTCTGACTGATTGGTTGGCTACTGTTTGGTTTTCATTTTCAGAACCATCTGCTTTCTCATCAACACACCTTTTGCCTTACAAATTCATTTACAATAACATTATGTTGGTTTGGTGTGAAATTCCTTCTGTATGTTTCAATTGAATATGATTCCTTGCTGAGCTGCAGTACAGAGACATTAACACAAACAGTGAATGCCTGAATCACCTGTTATACCACTTTGAAAGGAATAGGAACACTCACCAGAAATCTCAGCTGTCACGGTCGGTTGCTCATTTCTTGGTTTCTCTGTGCTATAATCACCATGACTTTCTTCATCAGCCTGAAGTGCGGGGCTGTTCTCCTTCACATTCAGCACTGTGTTCACATCTGGAGCTGAAGAGTCTTCTGTAGTAAAAAACAGAATCAAGTGTCATCTAAGCAGGGTTCCCACAGTCATGGAAAATCTGGAAAAGTCATGGAAGTTGTAAAATCTATAAAAGCTTTGGGGAAGTCATTGAATTTTGTTGTGTGTAATGAGGTTAACTGTTACAGTAATCTTCTGTGGATTACCTATAGGATTTTGTTTACCATCACATACGTTTCTTGATTCCTTCCCTACGTTTGGTTTCTCCCTACGTGTATGCCAGCTAGCTTGAATTACGTTTGAACAGAGTTTGAATTTGATATTTTTAAGTAAAGCCAGGCAGGTGTGGCAAGAAAAATAATGTTGTCACAGTGTGATTTAGCATGTTGGGTCATGAATCCCAAAGCCATACCAATGCCCCGCTACTACTTCTAAATTGTACTGCATTTTTGAGACTGTCCATTTGACATGGGCAGCTGAGGGTGTTCATTTGTGATTCAGAGGGCCACTACACACTTAAGTTTCATTCTAACTGCTCAGAAAATGACCTGGCTCTTTAACAAAGGTGGAAGCAATGAAAAGTAATGTCTCAATCAATTGTTATAACACTTAGACAGGAACAGGAACACTCACTGGAAATCTCCTCAGCTGTCATGTTGAGTTGCTCATTTCTTCGTTTCTCTGTGTTGTAATCACCATGACTTTCTTCATCAGCCTGAGGCAGGGTGCTTTTCTCCTTAATGTTCAGCATCATGTCCTCATCTGAAGGTGAGGATTCTTCTGTAGTAAAAACAGAAATCAAGTTAAGTCTGACAGACTAGCTAATATTTAATTTTTAACTTCTAAGACACTTGATTTTATAATTCACTCATGTGGTATATGCTGAGAACCACTTGCTTTCTCTTCAACATACCTTTGTCCTTACAAGTTCAATTACTCCACGTGGATTATTGTGGATGACGCATTACAAAATAGATAACAAGACTGACAAACTACTCTGAGAGCACTACTCTGGGTTAAGTGCAGGGACAAGAATAAACAGAACAAACAACAAATGTCTTTTTGGCCATGAATGTTTGTGTATGAAAGACTATTTGATAGAAATGAAACACTGACATAATGAAATGCTGGAAACGAAACACTGATATAATACTATATACTTGCTTTTAACATCATGCTGCTCCATGTCTTTACCACTGTCGTTTGTCTCACTGCCCATGGGTGCAGATGATGCAGCTGAATCTTGTTGGGTGAGACAGAGGCCAAATTTAATTAGTACAGGCGATGCAGAAACACATTTGTTAAGACAGTGAATGGATTAATACTGGCCCTGCTTGCATATCTTACCATCTGAGAGCTGCTGCTTTAGATTCAGAGCAATATCAGTCTCCTTCTGTTTGCTCTCATCAAATGGTGAGACATGATCCATGTTTGCGGGCTGTGTTTCTTCTTCCTTGCCTTTCGATAAAAAGGTGGACATATATAAATTAAAGCCACTGCTGTAAATGTTTAGTGAATGTACTAGTCCAATATATATATGGACTTTGTCATTAGTGTTTTAGTACCTGCTTTGTGGTGGTGATCTGTGTCTTGCTCTGCCATGTCTTTGGATGGGGACACGTCACTCAGGAGGTGGTTCAAGGCTGCATGGACAGAATCTCGTCACATGGTCAAAGTCTCAAGTGATGTTAACCTGCTAATGTATCTTCTCTGTATAACAGTCTCAACTCCCCATGGTTTCAATTAACAGTGGTTTGAAACAAATAACATGCTAGGTCTTAGATTATTGAAGGTGTCAGCACATAACACAATAACGCTAATTAACTTACTATTCAAACTCAAAGTTGGAAACAATGAATTGTCTGTTGACTGCCCTGAATAATATTTATGGGCTAATCCACAGTTATATTTCCTGTGTGAGCAGACACCGTAGTAATTATTTAGCTAGTTAGTAACTAACGTTAGCGCTGCTAGCAAAACTCACTCAGCAGGAACGACGGTAATGGAAATAAGTAACGTGTTTGTTGACGTTAGCTTACTAGCTAACGAGTTAACTGACAGACAAGTGACAGAGATGCTGGTAACAGTTAGCAACACAATGCATGGCTTTAGTCTGTAAGAACTACCTTCCTGTGACTTAAATAAAACACATATAGGTTTAATAGTTACTTCTAATGAGCAGGTCTTACCCAACGCACCGTCGTTCACATCGCCGTGGAAGGTTGCCGGTTTAATGCTTCCTTATCGTATTCCTTAGCTTACGTTACGTGTGTCGCACTGACAGATCACCAGGCGGAACGTTCAGCGGTGTCCGTGTTTCCACCCGGGCGACTAAAAGCGATAGAACGTTTCCGGCGTCCTGTCACAAAATGGTTCCCCTACAGCTATAGGGAAGTCAGTAGCTTGTCTGTTTGTAGACACGATGTTTCGTCGTATTGTTTGATTGATGTTTTTGGCATCTGTCGATTTTTAATCATAAATGGATTCCAGGGTTTCTGAAAAAGAGGCGTCTCGCCCGTTGAGACGATCAGCAAGGCATTCTTCCGGTAATGTTAAAGGTGAGCAAAGTGACTATGGCTAAATTAAATTAGCTTAGCTATTGTAGCCCTCGAAGCTAGCTGACTGAAGCTCACTCAGAGTTTAACGACAAAGCTCCTTCAGTTTCAGTTTTAACTTACTTTGGCTGATTTTATCCGTGTTGACTAGAAAATTACAAATGAGCAAATGGGATTTAACGTTACGTCCTTGAAGGAGTTCTTTGGTATTTAATTCATCATCAAAAGTTGATGACATCAAACCACCAACTTGATAACCGTTATGTCCCTCTGCTTCTGTCTCAGTATTGAGTTATGAACCGACCCCCAGGGGTCCCCTAAAGAGGACCAGAAAGAGGACAGAAAACCAAGCTCCTGCTGCAGCTGTCAATGGTTCCAGAGACGTGGAGGATGGCTCAGAGGATGAAGGTGGGATGCTTAAAGGTCCCATATTATTTTTATTTCCAGTTTCAAATTCATTTAGTTTTAAACTAGAATATGTATTCATGCTTTAATATTTAACAAACACTTAATTTTTCTGACACTGCCTGCCTGAATATACCTGTATTGACCCCCTGTTGTAAATGCACCATTTTAGCGGCTGTTTCTTTAAGCCTATTTCACCACAAATAAACCCAATCTGCTCTGACATGACAGTGTTTCAGGGTCTTCCACATCTGCGCTTTCAGTGTCTCTACAGTGACACTGTAATGGCACCTTCTATCTTTTCATAGCAAAGTTGTGACATCACAACTTCAAGGAAGCCCTTGTGGCTCATTTAAAGGCGAAGTTTCTGAATATTGACTGGGTGCATTTGTCTTGGATTGAGCGTGTTGAGACCTTTACATTGTTTATATACCATCTGTACCTGCTCTATATGAAAAAAAACAAAAAAAAAAAACGGAAATCTGACTTTTTACAACATAGGGCTGTTAAATTAACAGTATATACCTAGTTAACCCTCACACTGTACTATTCAGGTGTAAAAATACTTTTTATTTCTCACTTAACAGAGTCCCCTAGCAAAAAGAGTCGGCTGGGGACTGGAGGAGCAGCGGGCGACAGTGGGGATGAGAATGACATGGAATCAGTTGGAGATTTGGAGGAAAATGAAGATCAGGAAATGGATTTTATACAGGATTCCTCTCATGGCACTGAGCAACCAGAAATATGCCAAGGTTAGGGTTGCAAGTAATGAATATTTTGGATATTGATTAGCGCTTTGCCCATTTTCTTTCTATCATTCATCTAATGAATTCTTCAAAAACTGTCAGTTGTTCACAATATAGATGTATATCATTGAAAATTATATAAAACTCAAACAGGCAGCAAAGTCTCACACTTAAGAAGATGTAATAGCCGAATGTGGCTTTTTTGCTTGACAAATGGCTTATAAGATTAACTGGTTATCAAAATTGTTGATACATGTTTGCATGATCGACTAACCAGTTAATTGCCTCATTGTTTCAGCATGAGCCAAAATGTTATCAGTGATGTGTGTGTCTACCAAAGCAGATGTTATTAAATGAATGATTACTTAGCTAATAATTATCTATGCATGCAAGTGCTTTCTAATGTGGCATCTCTGTGTAGTCTGATCATTTAACTGTGAGTTAACTTATCTTTGATTGATTGGATTTCTTGCTGCCATTAGATCTGATCACAGGCAGTTTAGTGGTTTTATTTAAATCAAGGTTTTCCCTCTGTATAAATCAGGCGCCCTTGGAGATGTGAATTTATCCCCTCGAGTCGTCCTCGGTGAGCGCTGCAGACCCCGTCATGCTGTAAATGAAGATGCAGACTGGATGAAAACAGCGAGAGGTAGGAGAAGGCTCTATCTTTTGTCTGCATGGGAGTGATTACATCAAGAGAGGATAACACAGTCGTTGTAATCTGGCTTGCTTGTTTTCAGTAAAACCATCAACAAAAGGACCAGTAGCCCCCACCAAGACTGCCATACAAATCAGACCTCCGGCAAACAGACATGACATGCCGATCCCTAAGGTCACCAGCATGGCTGACTACAAGAAAACAATGGAGGCCAAAGCCAGGAGCACTGGTATTGTTTTTTCATTTTGGCAGATTTCTAGCGCCCCCACTTTTGTCAAGAAAATTGCACTGGGCATCTTCACCCTCAGTGGATTTACATTTCTAAAAATGATCAGATTTTTACATCAGTAAATTCTGCCTCACTTTTAGGTATACCGTCAGTTAACCACTATGTCCCAAGTGCGTATCCAGCCTCGGAGAAACCCTACACAACGCGACAACGTGTGAATAACATTCCAACAGAAAAAGAAACTGTTAAGCCCAAAAAACAAGGTATTCCAGCTCCAACTGAATAATTCAGTCATTAGCAACATCTAATGTAGCTGTGACGTGTTTGACATTGATTTAATGAGATTTTTTTCTTTTGCAAGGGGTAAAGAAAACGCCAGTTGCAAAGACAAGCTCTGGGTATTCCTGTAGAGGTAAGCTATAGTATTTTAATTACATTATCTTTGAACCCAAAGCTGCTTCTTCTACATGTGTTGCAATTCTACATTTGAATATGGCCTTGTGTCTTTCCAGGAGTCATATGGTGTTTATGGCGTTTGATTCTCCTGGTGCTGTTCTGTTCTGCCGTGTTGCTGGCATACAAGATAAAAAAGACTGCAGACAGTAGAAAGTTTCCATCCGGGGCTGTAAAATCAGAAAGGTTTGCAGATCAGTTGTCTCTTCTTGAGGCCCAGTTCCCAAATCAGCGGCCTGTTTTGTGGAAGAGGAGCAAGATCCACCTGGAGAAGCACCTCCAGACAGCCCAGCCCACAGAGCCAGTCAGTCTGATCTTTACTGCAGGGCAGAGTGCTGAGAGGACGCTGCACTGCCTGGCTCGGGGGCTGGCCTCCTCCTTCTCCGCTGCCCTCAACGCCTCTGTCCTCCACATCGATGGAGCCAGTAAAGCCAGCCAGGGCAGCGATGAGGTGAAGCTGGACATCGACAGCCAGTTGCGAGCGGCTTTTGACGGTGACAAACCCGTGGCTGTTATTCATCGCTTCGAGGAGCTGCCTCCAGGCTCCACCCTCATTTTTTATCGCTACTGTGACCACGAGAACGCCGCATACAAGCGGGTGTTTTTGTTGTTTACTGTGCTACTTCCTCAAGATGAGGTCAAGGTTGATCAGAATCTGAAGCAAGTGGAGGAGTTGGTGCAAGACTATCTCAAGGAAAGGCTGGTGGACTCCAGCAGCCAGATTGCCTTCAATGAGATGGACATTGACAAGTTTGGTGGACTGTGGAGCCGCATCTCCCATCTTATTTTACCTGTGGTGTTTGAGAAGGAAGTAGAGCAGAAAGGATGCTGATGACATCAGAATACCACTTTGGACCAGCCTGATCCTGCTTGGGAAGAACATGTAAATATAACGTGTGTGTGCTGTTACATTTCACATGTAGACTTGAGTGAAAATGTTTGAAGGTTGTGTTAATCTCTCTCTGTCTGAGATGAGATTGTTCTCATGCTGCAGTCCATTGTTGATGATTCAGTTTAACTGCTCACAAAATGTCCAGCACTGATCTTTTTTATACATGCATACATGTACAGGCTTTTGCCTTCATTCCACTTCCAAAGAAGGATATGAAATCCATGTTCTCATGCACATTTAGCATACGATCTATAGCTTAATTTGTTGTATCCTTGTTTTGTGTCATGAATCTGTATTGACAGCACTTTGTTCAACTGATTTTAACCCTTCTAAAAGGTTAAATAATTAGCATGGATTACACAGGCTCAAAATAAAACAAAAAAGTTTTGTTTTCTGACGACAGCTTTTGTTTTAGGTGTTCATGTTTGTTGGTCTGTATCAAACCTTGCGGACAACTGATGGCTTATATATTTCTGTTTAATGTCCCCATGGAGATGTGCTTCCCTTCATTTAATTCTCTGGTGTACACATTTGGATTTGCACTAAAGTTTGCTTTAACTATCCATCTTATCCAGAGTGCTGGCTTTTATGAGGTATATTTTATAAATATTTTATATTCTTTGTTTTTTTTCTGAATGTGTATATTTGTGTTATCTTTCCTAGATTGGAATATTTTTGAATGCTTTGTGTATATATATATTGAAGATAAAAAGCTTTGTTTTTTTGCACCTGTTGTCAAGAAACCACTGAGATGTACTTACAGTGTCAGACCTTGGAAACATGCAGGTTCTTATCAGGTGATCTTAATTTGTAATAAATGAATATTACTAAATGTTTGGCAGCAAGTCACAAAATGTGCCTTAAACACTCCTATGGAAAAGATTAGACTGTATTTGAGCCAAAACATTAATCAATCACTTGATATTGTATGTTGACGACAACAGAAGTCAAACGAGGTTTCTTACAGAAAGATTTGTGCAAAAAAAAAAAATAAATAAATAAATAAAAATACAGGTAAGTGTTTTTTCCTATGATACCATTCATTCCTCCTTTTCTTATGAGATGAAATTTGTTTTGCTCACATGAATGTGTGTATATTTTCAATAAAGATTATTTTGATAACTAGAAGAGTTAATAATTAATGTAACACACAGTTGTACTTCCTCTTGATGCTCAGTTGCAGAGAAAACTCCACTGATGACAGCTGACTTCATAACAGTTGTAGAGCACTGCTGCTGTTAATAAGTAGTGTTTAGGTGATAGTGATGGACCCACATGTGTACAGTATCCAACCTTGGAACCAGGTTATAACTGTACAAAAGCAACAGAAGTTAAATGATTTACTAAGAGGTTAGCAAGTATGATTCAGTACAAGACCATTTATTTGTAGATTAACTAGTCCATACCCATTGAGTGCACAGTTGCCCACGTACAGTTTCACATGGTGTGTTTGGGATACAAGTCATAGGAAATTGCAGATTAAATAGTCAACTGAACCCATTAAGAAGAGCAATGTATTCAGACAGAGTTTTTATGAATTTGAAAGTACAATTGTTTTATTGAAAGTACAGTAGTACCATTGCCAATAGTGGGATAGTTAGTGGGCTAAAACTGTACATTAGTGGTTGAGGTAGCACGTTGAAAGGCAGATAAAGTGTTTATATGTTGTATTGACTTAAAAGTGGGGCGCACTGGTAGTTCACATGGAAAAGGTGCAGCTAGCCCTTGTTGCAGCAGCATACCATACCATGACTTAGTCATACCAAAAATTAGGAAAAAAAACAGCGGTCGGTTGCATTTTAGCCATTTGTAAGCATTTTTCTGTTGTTATAGCGCCACCCAGTTGCCAATTAGAGTTAAATTTCTCCAGTCACCTTGAGGCGTCCTGTTCTACATATCTACCAAGTTTAGTAAAAATCCATATGGCGGTTAGGCCTAGATAAGAAATTAGCTCTCTAGCGCCCCCATTTTGTTTGATGGGGTCAATAATGGAGGGGTCCCC
>NC_065515.1:24901369-24972634 GCF_006386435.1 Epinephelus moara
CCCCTTTGGCCAATTGATGTAATATTGCTTCATTCGCATCCTCCCATGACCCTCTACCACTGTGCCAAATTTCACATGGATTGACCAAGTCAGTGAGGAGAAAAACGTGGAACAGACACACAGACAGACAGAGTTTTCGTCATTATATAGTAAGATAAAATTACAAAGCAAAAGAGTTCATGACTGATGTTTAAAGCCACTTGCTGTATATCTTGTCAACATGACATTAAAATGAATTTAGAAGTCAACCGTGCAAAATAACTCAAAATATTTCCCGGAGCATCAAAGCGAAAATGAAGGCGAAAATACTGCAACATCATCAGTGTTGTGCTGAGAAACAAGGAACTTACAGCGAGTTTAATGAGTAGCTAAATGACCGATAGATGTGCTTCAGTAACTTGGCGGAGGTTTGGTAACTGGGTGAGTCACCGACCTGAATGTGGACATAGCTGAAGGTTGCTCCTTTCCAAGGAATCATAATCATAATCATAAACTAATAATCATTTATGAAGCACGCCTTGTGGACACTAACCGATTTATTTTTACAGTCAGAGGTATTTGTTTATATAGTAAACAACTGCAGTTTACATATTAGAATTAATAAGTCAGTCTCAACCACTCACAAGGATTTGACTTGTGTATGAATGTTTGTTTATTTGTAAATGTCTCTTTTTGAACTCTGTAGATTTGCAAGCATTGCTATTGCAAATAAAATCTTAGTGGCCCCCACCTGCTGCATTCTTAGACCTCTCTGTGTAGAGGTCATATAAGGTCAATCCTTAAAATCTTGAAGTTGGATTTCTGTAACTTGAGTGATCTGCAACACTTTAAATCAAGCTAGTCCATGAAGTTATCATATAGTTTTTCAGTCCAGAACAAAAAGGAGATAAAGGTGTAATAAAGATAAAGGATGTAGTGTAAGCATCATTAACGTCTCGTGTACAGTGTGGTTCTCACAAGAATTGCAAGGACTAATAAATAGACACAGCTGCTATTTACTGAATTGCCTATCATGGTATCTTGATTGTTTTCTTTGTGGAATAATTCGGATATGATTATATAAAGTCAACTTGTAATAAAACTTTGTATCTAAATTATTTCACATCGATCACCATGACACAATTTATATAACCTTACTGAATTACTCACTGCTCACTACTCACCAATGAACTAATCATTTCCATGACCTCAGATACTCCTGGCGCGAGCAACAACAGGTTGAGTCATGAGGTCAGCAGACCGACACAGACTTTATCATCCGTATTACGTACTGCAGTGGACTTTGTTTAACTTACCTTTGCCCTTAAACACAAGGGGAGATCCACGTCATGAGCGAGGGCCTCATATCCTTCTTACACCATTCATGAATACAGTATTTCACTTACATGAAGTAAAGCTGGGCTTGTTTTTCATAAGGGAAGCACATGCCATACAGTTACTCACTGTGGGCATTATCACACCACTAAAATATTCTGGATGTGCCTGGTACAAGGAGATACATAACTATAAGAGAGCGTATCTTCAGCAAATATTTGCAGACTGACCTTGTTGACAGGCATAACTCTGTTAAGAAGTGACGCGACCTAATTTTTTAAACTTCTTTTTAAAGTAAAAAAACAAAATTGCAATGTAATATGTGTAAACACTGAAACATTACCCAGTCTGTTTAGTCTAACTGGTATGAGCTGGTATGAAATTCAACAGTCCAGCAAAATATGTAGCTTTATTGATATTGTTTGATTGGAATCATCAACATGTGTGATATTTACAGCTCACGAGGTACCAAACAGGCAAACACAGTTTTACATTAACATACATTTTGTCACAGGTGTGCATTTTGGGGGAGATGCAGGGGACACATCCCGCCACAATATTTAGAATATAGACATTTGTAGCCCCCAAATACATGAAAGCAGAGGGCTTTTGTTTTGAAGAAATCAAAGACATTTCCATCATAAATTGATGCAGAAAATATTCACATGTGCACAAAAAAATTACCAGAATGCAGGAAATTAAGTTTCAAAATCGTATAACTTGCTTAAAATTTGCTGGGGGACAACCTCCAAATCCCCTGTTCCATATGTGTCCCCCAAATGTTGAAACAAAACCTACACCCTTGAATTTTAATGACTTTAAAGAAGCTGCTTTTTAGTTAAAGTTAGACATATATTTATCCCGACAGAGGGCGAATTTTCAGGTCATTACATCAGTAAACGAATAAACAAGAGTACAGAGAATAGTGCAACAAGTGTCAAACACAACTACTCATATAAAAGTAAAAGTATGCCCTTTTAAGCATGTGCATGCATACAAGTGTGCAAACTGCAGCAAGGAATCTGTGATTTTAATTAAATTCATATTTATGAATAACTTAAAAATACAAAATACAAAAACTACATGAAACTGATAAACAACTATAACTTACATGCAAACAAAGTACCAGCACACCTTCATGCACAGGCCTACTTTTCCTGACACCAAAATATCCCGACAGTGACAGCGACAGCGAAACATGTGGCTCCAAAGAAGAAGAGGGCGGAAGCAGCAGAAAAAATCTTTTCGGTTGCACTGGGCTTCTTCTGAAATTCAGAGGTGCAGTGGAGATGAAACACATTTTTACTGTAGCACATGAATTGTTATGGTGCAGACAGTTGTTATAACAACATATAAAACATTTATTTATTAATGTTATGTCATGTCATGTTATGTCATGATGTGGACAGACTCACCTTTTTTCTTTGTCGCCTCCAGCTCTCACTGCTTTTTAGACTCCCTGCAACAGGAAATGGTGACAAATACTGTATTGTTTTGTTCTTCATAAGAATCTATACTGTATTATATTATCATTTATGTTCACACAGTGCTATACAAGTCATTTACCTGTTTTGTTTCTTCCCAGTATTGTGTTTCTGAGAATACATCTTATGATAACCCAAATTACAAACAGGACCATCCACACTGTGAAGGCGATCGTCACTTTCACAAGCCAGGAATCTTTCCTCTTCTTTCCACAGCTGTCATTGTCCAAAACACTAACAACGATGACAGCAACTGTGTGTGAAACAGATTTAGAAATCAGAGCACTGAAGTGGCAACAGCAGCTCGCCTATTTGAAGAGATGTTGCCAGCTGTGACATCGATTAGCTTGACTTATTTTAAGGCAGTAGTTCAACATTTTGGGCAATGTGCATCTTTGCATTCTTGTTGAGATTTAAATGAGAAGAAACCACTCTCATATCTGTCTGGTAAATATGTGGCTACAGCCAGCAGCTGGTTAGCTTAGCATTAGCCTAAAGAGTGAAAAGTGAGGGAGTTCTGTCCATGCGCTAGCACTAATTAACATGTTATATCGGATTTGCTCAATTAATATAAAACTAGTCCATACATAATTTGTTCTTCATGAGGAGAGGCATCTCTGTGCAAAGTTTCATATCTCTACGACATACGGGCATGAGATATGCCCATTCAAAGTTTGCAATTTCAATTGGTTGCTATAGCGCCCCCCTTTGGCCAATTGATGTAATATTGCTTCATTCGCATCCTCCCATGACCCTCTACCACTGTGCCAAATTTCACATGGACTGACCAAGTCAGTGAGGAGAAAAACGTGGAACAAACACACAGACACACCCACAGACAGACAGAGTTTTCGTCATTATATAGTAAGATAAAATTACAAAGCAGTTCATAACTGATGTTTAAAGCCACTTGTTATATATCTTGTCAACATGGCATTAAAATGAATTTAGAAGTCAACCGTGCAAAATAACTCAAAATATTTCCCGGAGCATCAAAGCGAAAATGAATGTGGAAATGCTGCAACATCATCAGTGCTGTGCTGATAAACAAGGAACTTACAGCGAGTTTAATGAGTAGCTAAATGACCGATAGATGTGCTTCAATAACTTGGCGGAGGTTTGGTAACTGGGTGAGTCACCGACCTGAATGTGGACATAGCTGAAGGTAACTGGGTGAGTCACCGACCTGAATGTGGACATAGCTGAAGGTTGCTCCTTTCCAAGGAATCATAAAACAAATAATCATTTATGAAGCACGCCTTGTGGACACTAACATGACTGTACAGACAGAGTTTTCATCATTATATAGTAAGATCAGCAGTATTTAACAACAAACTGTTAATAAATAAATGCTAAGCTAAGCTAACTGGCTGCTGGCTGTAGCCATTAGACAGAAGGCAGTGAGAAGGAGAGCTTCTTCGTTGGTGTATTTGGCTGAGCAGCACGAAAAATTCAAAAGCAGACAATGATGTGTGCAGCTGCTTGATCAGCATAGGACCACGGCGGGGTGATACAGCACACACATCCAACAAGAGCCCAGTTTGCTTTTCTAGTACATCCACAGTTAGTTAAGTGCATACTTCTGCAAATTTGGGCAGATGACCCACACATACCTACATGTCCACGCAAACTATGAATTGTCCTTAACTCTCAGCAAGAATGCAAATAAGTGTATTTCTCAAAATGTCAAACTATTCCTTTAAAGACTTCAAGTCTTCTCACAGAGAGAAGTCAGGAGTTAAGTTTACTCAAATGCTTAAAATCAATTTCCTTACTTGTAAAAATGCTATGGATGACAGAGCACGCTTCGACTATAATGTCTGAGATCTCCTTCCTTGAACAGAACAAAAGAGAAACAAAAACAGTTCTGTGAAAAGTGCTGATGTAAGGGTCACTTCAAATGTTCAAGCAGAGGAAGAGGAGGGTTTTTTGTGATCAGTTGTTTATTGTTTGTATAAAGGAAGGAAAGCACCACTGCAGTCATACAAGTGACAAAAGGTGAAGTGTAATACCACAGTTCCCCACCATTTCCCCTGTTCTCCTTCAGCTAACCCACTCCACCCCGACGCTCTATGCCAGGGGTGTCAAACACATTGCTCGTGGCCCAGAACCAACCCGCCAAAGGGTCCAATCCGGCTACTAGATGACTAGACTAAGAGGTGCCAGGTTTCAGCAGCAAGTTCAACAATGTGTTGCCTGCTTCATGTGAAATTCTGCTTCAGAGGCTTTTCCACTCCTACCAGAACACAGCTCTCTGATGTAACAATAAATACTTACTGTGACCATATTTAAAGATTTTAAACATTGTGCAAAATATTGTCAATCAGCAGCTTCAGTTTAAAACAATCTGTATCAGGAAATGTATGGACATGTAATGACAGTGAGAAGTGGACTCACTGAATGTGGAAAAACTGAGACATACTTTTGAAATTGCACGTATTTTTCTTAAGACATCTCAGACTGTTCGTCTGTTGTGTAATATACTTGTAATTCTTTACACAAAAAAGGGAGAACATTAGAGCTGATGTTACTTATACTGTAGGTTATTGTGCGGTGGTTTTTATTGGTCCGGCCCATTTAAGAGATGAACTAGAATGAGTTTGACACACCTGCTCTATGCCCTGATATGGTGAACCAAAGTACACATGAGGCAGAAGAAAAGAGGAAGAAAAAAAAATTAAAATGCACGTATGCATGCACCTGTGTACACACAAAAACACACACAAAAAAACCCTCCACCAAAACAAAACAGTACAACCCACCCATTCCTCACAACCCCCCCTCTGTGCTGCTGCAGAAAGCCCATGACCACTATCGACATAAACCAACAGCATTTAGACACAAAAGATTCACATTATTGTGCTGATTACCTCCTTAATCCCTATTGTACGTATTAAAGTATGTATAAATATTTCAATCGAGTAAACAGCAAAGCAAGCAGGTGAAAATGCATAAGAACATGACTGAAAAAGCCAGCTAACCACAAATATTTATAGTAAAACACTCATTTTCTCTGGTATCTTCTACCTGCTGGTCAAAGCTACAAGACGGAGAAGAAGTTGTACTTACAGTTCATGACTGGGTCCAATTGGCAGACAGACGATTACCAGCTCCACGAAATTTATCACTATCGTCACACACACAAGAACAAGGAGAGTGACCTAAACATGCCCACACACACACACACACACACACACACACACACACACACAGTTATTTCACACACACATCGAATATAACCTCTTACAATACAAACATTTGGATAGAAATACAGATTTGTACACCACCTATTTACTTACTTTAATGGGCTCAGCCAAACAAAACAAGACCAGGGCCGATATCTCAATTGCTGCACAAAGCAGACAGCATGATATCTTTAACCCCTAGAAAACAAATAAAGTGTCAGCCATCTTAATAACTCCAAATAATTAGTATTGATTTTGTGTTTTTGATTTTAAAGGCACAGACACATACGCAAATGACACTGACTGAGCCTATGAATGCCTTAGAGCAGTGGTTCCCAACTGGTGGGTCGCGGTCCAAAAGTGGGTTGTGGGTCCGTTCTGAATGGGCCCTCTTTACACTAAAGAAACCCTATTTATTATATCTAATTTCTTTTAATATATCCACTGAAATCTCACACACTTTTTAATTCTGTAATTACCTCTCCATATAATTTTAATTGTTAGTAGCGGGGTCTGCCATTTCACCACCAGATTCAAATTACCTTCCTATGCATGAGGGAGTCACAGGAAACATTACGAGACTGCGGGATGATGACAACCAAAAACAGTCACAACAGCAGCACAAGTTCTCCAACTCATGCCTTACCTTATTTGGATGAGAACAGAGGCTGTTAACGAGGGTGGTCATGGTCATTAATATAGTGGGTAGTTCCTGATAAGAGAGAGAGAAATGAAAATGAATAATCTGGCTTTTTTTTTTTTTTTTTTTTTTTTTGGCAGGACTATGTGTAATGACATCTACTGGGTGTGACATGAGTTTTTAAATACCGTACCATTCTGAGTAGCACCAGCACGCTTCTGAAATTCATCACTGAAGTACCTACTCCCTGAAGAAGTTAAGAGACACATTAAAGAGTTGTGTAAATAAAGATGTTGAAGTTTATATATTAATGCATAGATTTGGCGCAATGTCAAAAATAAATAAATCAAGTCCGCTTTTGCGTCCGTCCTTACCTTAAATAGGTCTAAAAGTCCGGGCCTTTGAGTGGTCGTGCTTGGTCCTGCAGTAGTTAGATTTATAGTATTAGAATCAGCCTCACTTGTACTACTTGATGTTGTAGTACTTACGGCAGTACTTGGCATTGTAGTACCTCTTGTAGTACTTGGCTTTGTAATCTCTGTTGTAATACCTGGCGTTGTAGTCTCTGTTGTAGTACTTGGCATTGTAGTCTCTGTTGTAGTACCTGGCGTTGTAGTCTCTGTTGTAGTACTTGGCGTTGTAGTCTCTTTTGTAGTACTTGGCATTGTAGTACCTCTTGTAGTACTTGGCTTTGTAGTCTCTGTTGTAGTACTTGGCATTGTAGTACCTCTTGTAGTACTTGGCTTTGTAGTCTCTGTTGTAGTACCTGGCGTTGTAGTCTCTGTTGTAGTACTTGGCGTTGTAGTCTCTGTTGTAGTACTTGGCATTGTAGTACCTCTTGTAGTACTTGGCTTTGTAGTCTCTGTTGTAGTACCTGGCGTTGTAGTCTCTGTTGTAGTACTTGGCGTTGTAGTCTCTTTTGTAGTACTTGGCATTGTAGTCTCTGTTGTAGTACCTGGTGTTGTATTTTTTATTGTAGTCATTGGCGTTGTGTCATTCGGTGAGGGCGTGGTGGGTGAAGGTAAAGTGACATTCAAATTCGCCACATTCCAGAATCTGCTGAAAGACTCAACAAATGTGACTCTGAAACATATCAGACAGGCACAGATGTTAACGTTAATCATTTTGCTCAGGAGAGTATAGTAATCTTGACTTTTGGAGGTCAGTCAAAGTGTATGAATACCTAAAATTGATATCTGTGATGTCTTGTCCGCCTGCCGTCCAGTTAACATGAATCAAAGTCTTTCTTTGATTGTTTCTTTGAGAAACAGCCTGGCCCTGAGGAGAGAGACACAAGTAAAGAAACATCCACATGAGGGCTTGATAAGGCTTTAATCTTCAATTTCCACTTCATGTTCGTTTCAAGAGTTTGAAAAATGAAGCCAGTACGGAAGTGCCGAAAACTGCAGTTTTTTGAATGCTTGCTGGAGGCAAGTTTATCCCCATAGACACCCATGTTATTAAAATGCCCAACTTTACAGCAGAAATAAACACGTTTACAGCCTGATACAAAAGATTATGATCTCTACATGTCATTTCCCACTTTCACCCCATTTTATTAAGACTTAAAGCTATGCGTAATTAAGGGTAGACCACTTTTGATAACAGGCTGTGTGCCAATAGTTTCCTCAATTTCTCAGTCAGATCCACCCCTTGCTCATCCACAGCTCAATCCTTTTGCCCAGATATGGTCACCTCTGGCTCCCAAAACTAACCAAGATGGCGACGACCAGATTGTCAAACTCAAGGCTTCAAAACGGGTGTCCACAAACCAATGGGTGACGTCAATTAAAATCGTTGATTAAAATAGAAATGAGAAATGTGAATCTTCAACTAATCAATTCAATGCGCATTTATTACCTCTAATCATACTGAAATGGAATGGTTACTTACTGGTATATTACGGCATTTCAGGAGTCGAGTCTTATCAGATTCAAGCAAGATGAAATTTCCAACAGGATGTTCTGTGCCGTTCGTCCAAGCCTCCAACATAAACCCCCTGAACTCTGCAGATGGATTTCTTTCGAGAGTCACTGGACAATGGTTTTAAGGTTCATTAGTGCGATGGCGATGGGACAGAAAATATAGACAGATATTAGTAATAACCTTGCACTTGGTGAATAACCACCGCAACAAAGACTGATAAACAAGCTTTCAAGAAAAGGGATCCAGTAGTCTCTTTACCTTTGATAGGGTCTCCCTTTTGGCTGTAGGTTAAAGTCATCGTAAAGGGCAGTTCAGTGTTCTGAGGTACATATTGCACCCCATCTCTACCCCTGTGGTTAACGAACATATTTCCACATGAATCTGGGAAGTAACCATTTGCGTACCCATGCACTTTTGAGACGACGTTAAGACCAATCAAAATCCACAACCACATCTGTAAAACAAAATGTCTTTCTTCATTAACATGCAGTCACTGGGGATTAATACCTGGGGATGGTGACATCATAATACATACTGAAGTCTCCCAACTTTTAAACAATGCAGTACAGAGCAACAATCCCCACACTCTTCATCCAATATACATGTAAACACTGTAAGATTAAAGTCAGCTCTTCAACCTTGTAGCCATTGTGCAATTGCAAATGCAGTTTGCTAGAATAAAGAGTCAACAATTAATTTCTTTTTGAAATAAAAAAAACGTTTAAACAGTATGAGACCTAAAGGTAGTTTAGCATTTAGAGATCTCTCTCACTGTTTTGATCAAATTCACACTTGGCTTTATGGTGCTGTAAGACCTCACTGGTAAATAATTAACAATATACCCATAGTGACAACTCCTTTTCTCTTACCTTAAAATATTTGTATACAGTGTCCCATATCATGAAACCACAAGTTAAGATGTCATACAACCAAAGACGCTCAGAACTTTCTGGTTAAGTCTCTAGAAAAGTAAAGAAATCTTAGGAATGTCTTTGAAGAAAGGGACCCTTCTTCCTGGACAGTCCGGCATGTAGTGTGTGTTAGAGAGAGCAACATAACACCTCAGCAGAAAGAAGGAGGAAGTTAGAAAGGGCAATCTAAGTGCACGGCTTGAACCCACCCACTGGACAGCTAAATTATAAAGAAAATACAGCTTCCCTTTGCTGCGGCTTAGACCTGTGTCTCAGAATATTCTCAGGGTTTGAGGGTTTCCCAACAGCATCCAGGTTCTTCAAATACTCTGGTCTAAAACTACTGCAATCACTCCACACAGCACAGATCCGAGTCTGCAGTGCTGGGGGAACAGCTGTTGCTTGATGAATGCATCAAATCAAAATAACTGTGAATTCAAAATCAATCCATAATGACACAGAGAAGTGCTGTTAGCTTCTTTCCTTGGAACGTAATGTAGAATATGCATGTGCTTTGAATTTAAATGTCTATTTAAACAGCCAGGACGTTTTTGTATTTTTAAGATTTCATCTGTATTTTGCAGTATTGTTTCAGTCAGTCAATCAGTCGATCAAACTTAATTCAACACAAAGTGCTTCACACAATAATACAATAAAACGCTAGGGGAAGGGGACGGGAAAGGGAAGAGGCTACAGGGCCCTGAAATGCAGCACCTCCAGACTGAGGAACAGTTTTTAACCTACAGCTAATCCTTTTTATAGCACCTTATTTATCATATTTATCGCATTTTAATGTGTGGGTATGTGAGTGTGTGTTTGGGCAGAGTGAATGGAACAGTTTTTTCTTTTATTAGAGTAAACTAGTCCATACCCATTGGTAGCTTTGTCACCTTCTACCTATGCCAATCCTCAATGCCTATGTGCAGTTTCACATAGATTGACCACGTCAGTGAGTAGAAAAACGTGGGACAGACAGAATGACTGACTGACAGTTTCCGTGATTATACCATGACTTAGTCATACCAAAAATTAGAAAAAAACAACAACATTCGTCCACAGGGGGAGCCACAGCGATCGATCGCATTTTATCCATTTTTAAGCATTTCTCTGTAGTTATAGCGCCACCCAGTTGCCAATTAGAGTTAAATTTCTCCAGTCACCTTGAGGCCTCCTGTTCTACATATCTACCAAGTTTAGTAAAAATCGATATGGCGGTTAGGCCTAGATAAGAAATTAGCTCTCTAGTGCCCCCATTTTGTTTGATGGGGTCAATAATGGAGGGGTCCCCTCAGATTATGTGTGGTCATATGCCTACAAAGTTGCGTGGTGATGGGTGAAACCCTTGACATGTTATACACCTTTATGTGATGAGCCACACCCTCCGCAATATTCATTGTCTTATAGAATCTCAGTTTCAGTAAGTTTTCCAACTTTTGCCAAGAGGGAACTTTAGATATTGGTCCCTAGATTATGTTCACCGAGTTTCATGCAGATTGGTCAAACTTCCTAGGAAGAGATCGATTTTAAGTGTTTTTCAAAAACTTCAAAATGGCGGAAAATCTATATAAGCGGAAGTTATGGGTTCTTGAGGCAAATTTGTTCCTCATGAGGAGAGGCATCTCTGTGCAAAGTTTCATGTCTCTACGACATGCGGGGCATGAGATATGCCCATTCAAAGTTTGCAATTTCAATCGGTTGCTATAGCGCCTTTTTTGGCCAATTGATGTAATATTGCTTCATTTGCATCCTCCCATGACCCTCTACCACTGTGCCACATTTCACATGGATTGACCAAGTCAGTGAGGAGAAAAACGCGGAACAGACACACAGACGGACACACCCACAGACAGAGTTTTCGTCATTATATAGTAAGATTTCATTGTATGTGAACATGCAGTGACAGTAAAGGCATTCATTCAGTCATACCCTCATTCAGAAACACATGTGAAAGAACATAATTTTTTATTCTATGGTAAACATGAGGGTAAAGAACCTTGTCAAATGCAGTTTTAATAGAGAATTTTGCAACTTCAGTGTTGCCAGTATCACATCACTATAATCCTTTTGGTCATTTTGAAACGTTTTCAATGCAAGTGCTACTAATAATGTCTCAGCAGAGTCAACTGTAAGTATAATAATGATCACTCTGATCAATCAGGAAGTTCTTCTGAAAGGTTGTGCCCAGAAGTACCATAGAGCGTCCATTTCCTTGGGAATAAAGACTACGCCTCAATCTCATCCATTTCTGCACTAAAAGTCTTTAAGCACACTTTATCTGTTCCCTCCCCTTTGACTCTGTTCTCACATCCCTCACCCCCAAAACCTCTTTTCTATTTTTCTTTTTGTCACTATCGCTCCCCTTTCTCTCTCCACAGAATAAAGGGATCACCGGGGGGCGCTATTCTTTGTGGAGCAGGTGATGAGATGATTCCCACATTCTATCTCAACCTCCCTGGTTCTGAGCTTCAACCTGCCTGCAACCCTAATTTCTTCCATCATTCCCTCCACCCTCCTTCCTTCCCTGTCACTACATCCCCTCATCCCTCCATCCCATGACCCTTATCCCTTCATCCCACATTTCTCAACCCTCCTCCCTCCATCCCTCAACCCTCATCCCCATCATCCATTATACATAATGAACTAATTGCAATCAGTAACTCTATTGGCATGGTTTTTGTTAGTGAAATTACTTGTTGCTCTTTTTATGACATTTAGTTATTTTTGATGCTATCTTCAGTGTGTTTGATGTTAAATGTTCTTTCTCAGGTTTAACACTTTACTCTTGTCCACAGGGAGAGGTGTCTGATGAAACTAAAATGTGTTTTATTGATCTTTAATGTTGAACACATACATTTGCTGTTAATGGACATTTAATTCAGATTCAATTTACTATTAATTGACATCTCAACCATTTGGCAGCAGCTCATAATAGAAAAACAAAACATGTCGTCAGTTGAAAAAAGTCAATGTTGTCTTTATTGCACAGAGGGAATAAGAAATGCAAATACATAAGAGAAAACTTACTCTCACAAAATTAGAGTGTGTATAATATTAAATGAACTTCATAATAAATCATTTTGCACTGTGAACATATATTTACTAAAATGGCTCCACTTCCACTGTGACTGATGATATTATTTTACATGGCCATAAAAAACATAGCATCCTTTCAAAGTGCCGATAAATAAACATATGGCACAATTCAAGTTGCACTGCATGTAAACAAATGATGAAATTTAACACACACAGACACAGCCGTAAACACAAAAAGTCAGAGTTGAATATTGAGTGCAGCTTGCTACAAATTTTACCAAATGCACACTGGATTTTTGCAGTGCAGCAGGAAATGCAACTAGTACAATGATCCACGTGAGAAGTTTTGCATTTTAACCTGCTGTTCTTCAGCTGCACTTTGGCGAATGAACATTCGCTGCAGCAGAGACTTCAAATGACTCCTAAACTTCACACCAACAAATGCATAAAAGACAGGGTTCAGACAGCAGTGGGAGAAAGCAATGAGCCGGCACACATAGAACGCATAGTCGAGGTCTATACTTGCATCACAGTCATCAAATGGTGCAACCAAATTGTCAGCCATGATCCTCAGAAAGATGACCACATTGTACGGCACCCAGCCGAGGAAGAACACAGCAACGATGCAGAAGACCAACTTCACTGCTCTGTTCTTTGTGTGAGATCTTGTTCTTGTGATTCTCCTTAGTATTTGAATGTAGCAGAAAGCCATCACTGTAAAAGCAACCAAGAAGAAAATATTCTGTTGGGAGATACTGATGTTTTTCCACAGGGTAGAATCATATTCACAGCCCAGGGAGTGTGAACCATTGTGGGGAATCGAGACCAGAGAGCTGTGGAGCAGGGAAGGCATGGCTGCTCCAATGCTGATTATCCACAGTAGGAAAGACACAAAAATCCCAGTGCTGAGTTTTGGTGTGCTCAGGCCAGACAGAGGGTGGACCACGGCCAGATACCTGTAGATGGTCATGATGGTCAGGAAGAGGATGCTGCTGTAAAATCCAGTGAAGAAGACAAAAGTGACAATTTTGCAGAGGGCCTCTGAAAACAGCCATCCCCAGATGTGGTAAATTGCCCAGAAGGGGAGACCGATGGTGAAGACGAGGTCAGAGATGGCCAGGTTTAGGATGAAAGTGTTGGTGAGAGACTTGAGGTTTTCGTACATAGCCAGGATTACAAGGACGAGGATGTTTCCTATGAGACTTAGCATGATCACAACAAAGAAGAACACAGGAATGAAAATGGATCCAAATTTGACCACCTCAGCTTTTTCGCAGACTTCATCCTCGTAGTCAGTGTCATACTGGCTTTCATTGAAAGAGTAATTCATTGCTGTTTAACTGGATCCTAGAAAAGGAAAATGGGATTAGTATATGCATTACTGTAGGTTACTTCTATTCATTTCATTGTTTTAGGCAAATCAACAGAGGAAAAAAAGAGTTATAACAATGAAAGTATTTTTCCAGAGAGGTTGCACTTAATGTGGAAAAAAAACGTAAAAAATGGACCTACCTCTTGCTTGATGGGACTGATATGCTGCTGGATGTGACACCTTCTGTCAACTTAAGAGAGAGCTCGACAAGGAGTGGCTTTCATAACCCTGTGACAGGCAATGATTTCTGTTCCTATTTCTGTTCCAGTAGCCTGACCTTACTCTCACAGCTCAGCTGAATTTGTTGATGTGGCTGTTTTTGTGGTCTGAGAACTTTCTCATCAAAGAAAAAAAAAGTTTAGATCACACAAACTGCAAAATATCAGGGTGTGTTCTGCCTTTTAGATTTCATGTTCACTTGAAGAACTTTGCCTAAATCAAATTCTTAATGGAAGACACATTTGACATGGCGGACTTTGGGGTCCTCCATCAGAAGATTTTGAACATCAGACACTTAATTTTTCTGCATTCTTGTGAATTTAAATGCACCAATTTGTGCCTTTTCTGCATCAAGGTGTTAAATGTCTTTAATTTTGTCAAAATAAAAATGCACAAGTTTTAAATACTGAGAGGGACATGTCTCAAAAAATGGGGAAGTTTAAGGAAACCACCTGCATGGCTGTATAACACTAGAGGTAAGGAAAAGGATGGTGTTTTGGCCTGTAGGATGAATCCACACTTTAAGCGATGCATAATGAAACATAAGAAATTAGATTTAAAAGGGGTACTCTAGCATCCCACATTTACCATAACGCAACCAATAGCATGTTTTTTCCCCCCGTTAAAGGTTTTTTTGGGGGGAGTTTTTCCTTATCCGCTGCGAAAGTCCAAAGGACAGAGGGATGTCGTATGCTGTAAAGCCCTATGAGGCAAATTGTGATTTGTGATATTGGGCTTTATAAATAAGATTGATTGAAACTGAAAAGCATCTTTTCATCAGACCCTCCTTGCATGGTAAATGCTCGTGTCTTTTAAAATCCAGGCCCACCAGTCTGTGACACAAGCTTTTTAAATTTTTTTAGTCTCCAAGCTCAAAATTAGGTTTCTGGTGTTTTACTGACTTGACAAAGCTCACCCAGAGCCACAGAAAACATTTTGGGCAGGATAATTTCATTAATTAGATTTTTAATAAATGTTTTAATAATTGTTTGAATTAATTATCTATAAATACAGTTTTAAATTATTATTGAAAATTAATTTTAATCTTTTAGTCTAAAATCAGTTGCAAATCAAGCCTCAGTAAAACTAATCAATGATCAAGGGTTGTTCATTGTACCACATTAAATGTCAGGGTATTTCACTTGTATTTGTCACACACAACGTTTACAAATCATTAAAGGCAAAAAATGTTTTTAAAGAATTCTTTTGTGGTGTTTGGGGGTGCAATTGCATTACATACACTTCAAAGACGTGCAACAAACAACAAAACCACAGGAAAGTAGGACAAGCATTTCTGACTGTCAGTGATCACATGACACCTCTGTTTACCCTGGTGCGACAACCAAACAATCAGCTCCAGGACCTCGCCTACCAACCTCATAGCCATTGGCCGGAGGGCTACATGTCGTCCTGTGATTGGATAGTACAACATCAATCACGTCACTTTAAACAAGTTTGTATGCATACATAAACGATTTGGATTGTTATGGACTTGAGTCATATCTGTAAAAGTATGTCAAAGTTATTATTCTTTTTTCTTATTTCACCAGAAACTACCTGGAAACATACTACGTCATTTAAATTATCGTTTCTCGGTGATGTCACGGTTATTTTCAAAATGTCTGTCAGTCACAGCTAAATATAAGGTTACGGTGACAGCTTCAAAAAGCACTTAAGTCGTCTGGAGTAGCTTTAGCTTTAGCCGTGAGCTATGTGTTATTGTCTTTGGTTTTTTGATATTATAAAAGTAATATTAGCGCTGTAAGAGCATGTAGCTAGTGTTGTAAAACTGTTTTCAAACTGTCGAAACCCAACTGACGTTAACTTGGTTAAGTTAGCCGTTAGCTAACAAAACTAATGCTAAACAAAACGTAGAGTGGTTGTTAGCTAACTTTACTACTGTGTGGATGCGTGTGTACTCAAATACAGGTTGTTCCTGTGCTTTGTCAAAGTGTAACCGCTTTCTTAACCATTATAGTTAGATGTCATGCAACATACTCATGCATGCTTTGTGTGCTTCCTCAGTTTACCCGGAGTGAGCACCTGTACAGTATCCACTTACCAGAAATACCTGCATTAAATACTTCCTTTGTGAATTTTATAATGTTCAGTTTAGATGGATGTTTATCAGAGAGATATTGCCTCAACTTCATGTTAAAAATGACAGCCATAATTTAGGGGGGTTGGTGTTTATGGACACCGTGGTTGAAGCAGCATCTCTCACAACAGATTTTGTGCACACCACATGCAAACCAGTAATCTAATATACAGCGTTTTATAATGACTGTTACAGGAATGCATTGACTAAGTTTTGCACACTGCATGGTTATAGAAAAGCATGGGGATTGTACATTTTTTAACTGCAGTATATGTGTCTTTCCTCATGGGTAAAGAAAGTAGATTTTAGTGAAGGATAACTCTCACTCTTGAGAGATAATACTTGATAAGATTGGCATTTAGGTTGGTCTGTTTTTACCAGCATCCAGTCAGGTAATTTTCCAGGACACCATTCTTATTTGCCTTCAAATATGGATGGTTTAATGATGCGTTACCAACCTGCAAACCAAAAGCTGTGTCCTGATCCAAAGTTCAAGAAGTAGGATGTTTGCCTTGTTTGTTGCTGCTACATTGATTAAATTGCTATGCAACCCCCTGCCCTTTTGGCCCATTACACATCAGTGACTGAAAAAACTCTTAAATACGCATCCCTGTTCATAGCTTCATCCATAAATTGTTAAAGTTCTTAATGAGCATTACGAAAACCAACATGCATTGTTCTACAGTAGAATAATAGATGGTCATCAGGAGATCAGAATGTGTAAACTGACTTAATTTATTATACAGATCATACACTATCAGATGCAATTTACTCACCATGAGATCTCTCATTAATGTGACACACATTTGTGTGTGTATCGAGTGTGCCCATGTGTAGCCATGAGAGAGTACAGTATGTTGGAGCATTCGTGTCAATCTTTTGTTCCTGACTGCTTCTGATTCTCTGATTCAGCAGACTGGATGTGACCCTGTGACCCCTGGTTGCCAGGGAGAGAGCGGTGGGGCCATGGCTGCTGGGGCTTCGGTCGGGGAGAGCCAACTCCAGAGGATTATCCGAGATCTGCATGGTACGCCAGCTTTATGTGTGTGTGCCTGCCTGTGTGAGTGTGTGTGAATAGATTGGCTGCAGGCGGCTGTTGGCTGACATTGTGTGACTGGAGAGAGGAGAAAGAAGAGACACGATGTCATGACCTGAGTCTCAGCGTCAAGTCTAAATACAATCTTTATGCCTGGAATTATTTGACCTCTCTTTGTCATCAAATCATTTGGGAAAACGTGTACCTGACCTCATGTGGCTGTAGAAAGGGTGTGGTGGCAGCCTCTGTCAGCATGCAGCGAGACAGAGAGTGCGTACTGAGGGTGCACCCGTCACGGGTGTCCTTCCAGTTTTTACGATGGATACGAGGCAAGTGGTTGAGAGTGGAAATGGAAAAAAATATGTTTAGAGATTGAGGCACCAGGGCTGTTTGTGTGTGTAACCAGAATGCACCAAGAGGTTAAAGTATTATAGCAATGCAATTTTCCGTTTCCTTTAATTCCTTTTAGTCCATTTGACTTTGGGTCATTTCTAAGAAGATAACAATTTTCTGCCTTTTTCCTCCCAGCTTCTTCCCTTAATATTTACTAAATGGAAACTTGCTGTTATTTTTTACCCAGAGCACATTTTTATATCATGTATGTATTAGTAAGAAACATGTCTTTTGCCATATAAATGTGTTTTTCCAATGTAAATATATGCACCACATTTGTATAAACCCTGTGTCATTTATGAGGGATATTTTTTCACTTTTAAACTTTGTGAATTTCAGAGGCTGTTGCAGAGCTTGCAAAGGAGTACAGAGAAAGTGGAGAGCCAATCACAGATGACAGTACCAACCTGCACAAATTCTCCTACAAACTGGAGTACCTGCTACAGGTATGATTTAGCTCATATTGGCACACCTGACGCAGTGAATCTCAGTTACTCAGGGATGATGTTATAAATGACATCACCAAAAAGAATCCATGTTCAACATTTTTATTGGTCCAACTGTATCTATATCTATCTTACAGTTTGATCAGAAGGAGAAGACGACATTTCTCGGTACAAAGAAGGACTATTGGGAATACTTCACTGAATGTCTGGCTAAAATCAAGGGTGCCAATGATGGTATCCGCTTTGTCAAATCCATCACTGAGGTATGAAGATGTTTTTATTGTTGTTATTTACAGTGACACCACTAATATAGCACTAATTATGTACTGATCATTGATAATATCAGATAACTCCTTAAACCATTAGACAGTAGTTGTATCTGTCTGTGTCAACCTACAATGACTCAGCAGGGTTTTTACTTCATCATTTTTCTCATCTCTTGTAGTGCAGATGTAACACACGTGAACTCAAAGAACTTGTAGTGTAACTTTGTTATATTGCTGCTTAGAAATCAGAGCATCAAAAATGTGAGACCCAAGTCATGTCCAAGAAATCAGTTTAATTTTTGAAACTGATGTGCTACATCCTTGTAAATGTAACATATAAGAAACATGTGATTGTAACATATTTTTTGTTGATATTCTTTCTTCTTTTAATTTAAAAACAAAAAACAAAATAGTGTTTGTTGCATTTACAATGGCCCCCAACTGCATCTTCATAGTGTTACTTCTTAGTTAATTTGTTACATGTTACTTCTTACTTCATTTAGGTTAAATAATGAATCCTTATTAACTTTGTAGTTTTTGACACATCAGATATCCCTGCAGTTTGAGTATGAAGTTTACACTGTCTAAAGGCTTTGTTTAAACCAATGTTTTCTTTTGCTCTGATAGCTCAAGACATCTCTGGGGAAAGGACGAGCATTTATCCGATACTCCCTCGTACATCAGCGACTGGCTGACACCCTGCAGCAGTGTCTGATGAACCAGAGAGTCACCAGGTGAAACTGTCAGAACACAGTGATGCCTCACTGGAATGTGTGTTTTTTATTTAGATATGTAGAATGATGGGCTTTTGTTGAAGTGCAAGTAAATTGCTAACAAAAATAGAACAGCAGTTGTTTTTGGATTACAAAGAAACACTTTCAGAAATAGGCATTTCATTTCCCCATTGCAACGAACTGAATGTTGAGATGTTCTTTTTATGCTGTGTTACTGTTTAACTTTCCCTTTCTATGAAAGTATCGGTCAGTAGTATCAGTCTCAGTCAGGTATGAGCAGTCTAAGTAAGAGGAATTCATTGACTGATTCCACTGACTTACCACAGGTCAAAATGGGTGTGTATGTAGAGTCCTGCAGCAGTATGGGACAAAACACAGAAACACACAACTACATGGCAGAATCTTAATCTTAAAGACATACATTTGTCATTTGGTGTCATAAAGCCTTCTCTGGTTTAGATGTCAATTGTGTCTTATGAGTGTCAAAATATGGGGCAGAACTTCCTTTTTAGCCACTATTATTGTTTCTTGTTGTTCTGCTGTGTCCTACTGTGACATCTCCTTCATCTCTCTTCCTGTAGTGACTGGTACTATGCAAGAAGCCCCTTCTTGAAGCCCCACCTTAGTGTTGACATAATCAGTCACCTGTACGAACTCAATGAGGTCCAGTTTGATGTGGCTTCCAGAGGTCATGATCTTGATGCATCTTGGCCCACTTTTGCAAGGTAACAAACAAGACAAATCATGAAAACAGCATGTAGAGCAAATAAAAACTACAAAAATATCTAGAAATTATTACAGGAAGCAAGTGTCTGATTTCAGCCATTCCTTAGCACCTTCTTTGGAGTACAGTATTAAATGTCTTTTCTGATTAACAGGAGGACACTGGGAAACTCACCTGGCCACATGTGGAAACCACCCAGTCGCAGTTCCAGTATTAACAGTCTGGCCAGCACCTACTCCCAGGTAACACACCAATAACATCCTGTCATTTTATCATAATTTTAAAATGATTGCACAATGTTCATCACTCATCCTCTCTTCCTTTCCTTCTCTGGTTTCCCTTGTTACCATCTAGCAAGCACATGAGTTCCCCGCCAGCCCTGACTATGGTCAGGGTCTGCTGAATGACCTGAACGAGTCTCTGCCTCCCTGCACCGAAGATGTCAGCACAGTTGAAGACCTTCGCCTGGAGCTGGACCAGTCAGAGCTGAAGCAGCGAGAGCTCCTAGATAAGGTGCAGCAGATGGGCGATGAGGCTGCTGAGCTCAGGGGTGTAGTGGTGCAGCTACAGAGGCAGCTTGATATGTCCCTTGCAGCCCAAGAGAAGCAACAAGGCTTACAGGGAGATCTCAAGACTCTGCAGGAAAGAGAAGGCGCCCTGTCCAGAGAGGTGGAGGCACTCAGGACTGGGGAAAAAGCCAGGGAGGCTGAACAACAGCTGCTTCAGGAAAAGCTGGCAACCGCTGAGGGGAAGAACATAGAGCTCCTGGCCAAGTTGGACGGGGTTCTAAATGAAAAGGGCCAGCAGGCAGCCAGTTACTTTGATTCAGCTCAAAAGATACACGAGCTGCTGGACAGATTGAAAGAGGCAGAGAGGGGAAAGATGGAAGCGGTAGCTGAGGCAGAGGAGAAGAAGAGAGAGGCAGAGAGGCTAGAGGACGAGCTGAGAGTCAAGGAGGCAGCTGCAAAGCAAGGTGAAACAAAACTTGAAGCATTAGTTACATCTGCGTCTGAGGAGAAGGCCAAGTTGGAGACAAAAGTGGAGGAACAGTGCAGTGCCCTTGATAAGCTGCAGGGGGCCTTGACAGTGAGAGAGAAGGAGGCGAGCAACCTACAGAGGCAACTGCAAGACCTCCAAAGATCTCTAGAGGACAAGGAGAAAGAGGTGGAAGAGATAAAGAGGAGGGCTCAACAAGATAAAGATGAAATGCAGAAGAATGTTGGTAGTTTAAAAGAGTCTTTAGAAGCAGAAGTCACTGCCATTAAGGAGCAGCTCGAGAGGAAAGAGGCAGAGCTTGCCTCCAGCTGCGAGACACTACAACAGCTAGAAGCCAAGAACCAAAGCCTAAACACAGAGAGGGACAAACTGACCACTAACCTTGTGGAGCTGGAGGGTAACGTCAAAGAACAAGCCACAAAGATAGAAGACTACAAGACGCAGTGCGCCAATCTAATGGAGCTGAATAAGAAGCTGCTGACCACGGTGAAGAGAAACGAGGAGGTGAAGAAGGAGATGGCAGAAAACAGAACAGCGCTTGAAGCTGAATTAGCAGCTCTAAGAGCTTCTGAGAAACAGCTTCGCGGCCAGCTGGATGATACCAAGATGACGGTGGATGAAAAAGAGAAGAACTTGCGTGAGGAGAATCGCAAGCTGGATGAGAGTCTGCAGCGGGCCACGATGGCAGCAACAGTCTCAGAGGCAACTTCAAAGCGTTTGGAGCAGGAGAACCAAAGTCTTAGAGAGGAGCAGGACACTGTGAAAGCAGCTCTTAGCCGCATGCAAGCTGACCTGAAGAGTGTTCACGGCCAGATCGGAGAGTTGGAGAAGAACTTAGGAGCCTCTCGCAAGAATGAAGCAAGCCTTCAAGAGCAGCTCCAAGCCAAAGAGGCCCAGCTAGAGAGTAAAGAGAAGAACCTTGTTGAGCTGGAGTCCAGGTTAAAAGATCTGGAGGCCAGGGAGAAGGAGCTTGAGATTGCCAAAGCTGATGCAGAGTCAACTTGTGCTAAACAGACAGAAGTGATTGAGAGGGTTACCTCTGAGAAACAGGTGATGGAGAAATCTCAGCTGGAGAGGAGCGCGGCTCAAGCAAAGGAGAACCAGGAAGTGACAGGCAAACTTGAAGGCCAGTTAGAGGTGTGCATGAAAGAAGTGTCCAGGCTCCAAGCAGAGATCCTCGACCTCAGGGTGCGGGTACAGAGGTCTGAGGAGGAAAAGTTAAGAGCACAAGCACAGCTGGAGGTGATGGAGACCCAAAGAGATGAGCTCAGGACTCTGACTGAGCAGCTGAAAGCCCAGACAGAGGCACTGAATCAGAGGCATGTAACAGAGCTTATGGAGTGCAAGAAGAAAGAAGAGGCTCTGACTGAACAGCGTGATAGAGAGGTAGCCGCCCATGCCGAGTTGTCCATCTCTGCTGCGGCCATCCGAGAAGAGCTGTCCACCCTCAAGGCAGAACATAGCAGGCTAGTCTCAGAGAACAATGAGACACGCGAGGGTCTACACAGGGCAAACACAGAGATGGCAGAGCTTGGGATGACCATCTGTAAGTTAGGTGCAGAGAAGCAGGAGGCCAGAGAGCACTGGGAAAAGGATGCTACCAGGATTGAAGAGATGGAGAAAGAGGTGGAGCGGCTAGGAGAAAGCATGGCAGAGCTACAGCTGGAGAATACCAAACTAAGGGAGGAGCTGCTACAGAAGGAGAAACTTCCAGAGACTGTCTTGGAGCTCCAGGAACAGCTGGACAAGACCAGGAACCAAATGCAGAGTGTCAGGGTCTCTAGCCGAGAGGAGGCAGAGGCCGTCAAGTTCCAAATGAGCTCGGAGAGCATGACTCACCAGGTCCAGATGAAGGTGAGTTAGTTAATCGTGACTTACATTACATTACACGCAAGATTTGATTTTTGTTGTACTCATTCCGTGCACCATAGTTTTGAGTTTAGTTGAGTGATCTGAATCTGCAGATGTTATCTGGATCATGACATTTGATCCATGGGTCATGGCTCTTATACTAGGGCTGCAACTAACAATTAAATTTATTGATTCATTTATCTGTCACTTATTTTCTCGTTAATCAATTAGTTGTTTGGTCTATAAGATGTCAGAAAATGGTGAAAATGTCCTTAGATGTCTTGTTTTTCTTCCCACAACCCAAAGATATTCAGCTTACTGTTTTAAATGAGTGAAAAAACAGGAAATATTCACATTTATGAAGCTGGAATTAAAGAATTTGGACTTTTGTTTTTCTTAAAAAATTATCAAACTGATTATTGGATGAATTGCTGAAAAGATAAGTCATTCAATTGGACAGTCGTGGTCCCCTTGTACTTTGGTGATTCTCTGACTTCATCTAGCACCATCATCAGGTCACAATTTTCATTTCACCACTACTTTATTAATACTTTGGTTTATAACCTGCAAAACTAATGACACCCCCATTAGTCTCAGCTTTACTTGTGTTTAGTGTTAATTAGCAAAATGTTAGCATGCTAACATACTAAACTAAACATATCTAATAAGCAACACCATGTTAGCATTATCATTCTAAGTATATTAACATTTAGTAAAAAGCTCCACTTTGTCTACTGTAAGTGCAGCTGTAGACTCCCATCTTTGATGTTTCTCTCACATTTCAGAGCGTCAATGACCAGCTGAACAAGGTGAAGGCCCAGCTGCAGGAGGAGCTGAAGAATGTGTCCAGCTTGCAGGCTAAAGTCTCTGAACTAGAGGTCTGTGTCTCTGAACTAGAAGTCTGTGTCTTTCAAGTTTTGGATCCAGTGACTCCTGGTTACATCATACCTAGATGCATGGTGGTGGTAGCATGTGTTCTATAGTCTATATATAAAAACAGACCATCAACAGAAAAATGTGTGATGTATTCACTTTCAAGTATAAGGAAACCCATATATGATCAAGAGTAGACTGTAGATAGATTGCAATCAAAAGTGCAACACCTGACATATACATAGCCTGAAACAGGCACCAGCACGTTTGTCATTAGTGGATTTGCTAGGATGGAGAAAAGGAAGCTACACACCACATGGGACATAATAACAGGATGATTGTTTGATTAGTACTCATTAACAGTAGGTAATTATATGAGATAATTTTTCAGGTCTCTGTTTTTTTTTTAATTAGACACCTTGATTGCTTGAGCAATTTTCTTTGATTGCAGAAGGTAGATTAGATGTGAAATCACTGCAGTGTAATGGTCCTAATCCGATTGATAGCTCAATGAAATTGCTTTGAAGTCATCTTTCAAATCATTTTTCCAATTTTGGTTTGACATGTTTATTATTCTAAATACTAGGCTTTGATTGTGAGGGGTGTTTTTAAAATTTAATTTTGGCTGCGTTACTCCAAATGTTGTCATTGGATTTTACTAAATGAAATGACTCCGATACAAGATGCATCTGCAAGAATGTTTTATTTAGTTTATCCAGCAAAAAAACTTCATCAGAACTGATTGTAATTAATGTCAGAATCTTTTGTACTAATGAGTATTTTTTATAAATGCTCTTTTCTTGTTTAATAAAGGCTGTGAATGAGCACTACTTGCAGCTAACCGGGGAGAAGAATGCTTACATCACAGACACCGAAAAAAACATTCGTGAGAGTGAGAGCGAGATTCAGCAACTGAGAGATGCAGTAGCGAGGTGCGTTTATGACCACTGATACCTGTGAATTTCACCTTTTTGGTGCCAGAAAGGAGCCACTGACTCTTTTCTTTGCACCTTTCTCTCTCTACAGTGCTGAAGAAGCACACTCGTCTGTGCAAAAGCTCTGTGAAGAACTGAAGCAGAAACTCGACACAATGCAAGCTGAAAAAGAAAGCCAGTACCTGAAGATGACTGCAGAGATCGATGACCTCAACAGAACCAAGACCAACCTTGAAGAGCGGCTCATCGAGCTTATAAGGTGAGAGCTGTCTCTATTACAGCTGTTAGCAGCGTCAAGGCTGTCTGTTGCCACAGGCATCGCATTTCTTAACGAAGAAAGGGGTTAAAGTTCTTTTTCGCAATGGATGTCTGCCACCTCGTTATGTTTGGTTGCTGCGGGCTCTTTGAAAGACCCACTGGGGAATGTGTGCTTGGTTCTTCCAGTAAGAGCACTCCTCTGATGTTGTCGTACTTGACATAGATGGGGGAAATTAGGTCTGAGGATCAGGAGCAGGGGAAAAGGCTTCTTTAAATGCAGATAATTTACTGAGAACAGATCTGAGAGAGAGTTTTTGACAGAGAAGGGATCTGGAAAAGTAAAGCTAAGAGGCCAGCATGACAGGTGAAGTGTGGTAAAGAGACACTACTGAATAGAAGGCTGGCTTTTTATCCATCATTCTTCACTGGATTCAGTAACCACTAATGCCTTGAAAGGTTTCATATTCTATAAGGAATGAAACATACTCATTCAGCCAACTCCTTTGGGATGTGCCCACATGATTTCAGTCCTTTATTCTTTTGCATTATGTATGCCTTCATTATTTTTCTCTGTTGCATCAACTGGGGTAATGATGCTACTCTTGGTGTTGAGTATGTACAACGTTGTGTAAAATTATAGGTCAGTGTAAATATATGACTATATGTGAAAAAACCTGAATGCATGTGTGTTCTTTTGTGTGTCACATCAGGGACAAAGATGCTCTGTGGCAGAAATCAGACGCTCTAGAGTTTGAGCAGAAGCTGCGAGCAGAGGAACAATGGTGGTTGGTGGATAAGGAGGCCACGCACTGCCTTGGCTGCCAGGGCCAGTTCACCTGGTGGCTGCGCAGACATCACTGCAGGTGGGCTTTTAGTGGGCACTGGGGCCTTCTGCACACTGCTGCTCCTGTCACTGTGTGTACCTACCCTGTTTGATATCCAGACTACATACAGTATCACTTCTCAAAATGCAAGCCATCAAAAATATGTTCTAGTAACAACATCAAAGGTGTAACATGGATGAAAACCTATTTATTTTCATGTGTATTTTTAGGCTCTGTGGTCGCATCTTCTGCTATTACTGCAGCAACAACTTTGCGATGACTAAGCACAGTGGGAAGAAGGAGCGCTGCTGCAGGGACTGTTACACCCAACACAGCGCAGTGGTGGAGAGGTTCACAGAGGCAGAGCTGAGTCCCTCAGACATTCAGCCTCCTCCACCAGGAGTTGGACCTCAGCCACCTCCTGAACCAGCCCCGTATAAACCCACTCCCAGGGTAACAGGTGAGAGGCAAGCTGGGAAGACAAACACATGCTAACTACTACAGGCTAACCTAACAACTGCACGCTTGTCCC
Source organism: Epinephelus moara (assembly GCF_006386435.1). Classification (NCBI taxonomy): domain Eukaryota; kingdom Metazoa; phylum Chordata; class Actinopteri; order Perciformes; family Serranidae; genus Epinephelus; species Epinephelus moara. Next base: position 24,927,420 of record NC_065515.1, read on the forward strand.
AAAAGGTAATCACTGTGGTTCATAGGCTCGGTACTGTAAGGTAACTAGGAACTTTTAAGTGGAAGTGAAAGGGCTGACTTTGTCATATTGAGGAACAAGAACAGAAACCTTTTCCACTGAATTCTTGTTCATTAGACCAAAGGGGAAGAAGGCGACATTTCCATTCAGAGAAGAAGCTGTTTTTCTTATATTGTACAAAAAAGGAAGAGCCGACGGGCATGATGAATAAATGACGTATAATTTGCTCCGTAACTATTTATACCAGCAGTGATGTGAATCTGTGGCAGTTGCAACAGGTCTGCCATTGCTGTGACATTATGAGGTGACTCATATTGATGCCTTCATTTGTGGTGCAAAATCTCAGATAAAACTTGAAATTAATCCCCATTAGCGGACGCCTTGGCGACCGCTAGTCTTCCTGGGGTTCATAAAAGACATAAAACATAACAGACATAATTCCTGGGGTTCATAAAAGACATAAAACATAACAGACATAAATATAATGGACAAAAACATAATACTGTCATGTCACTGTCATGTAATCTGTCAGAGTACTCATGGCAAAAACAACACTTTGAAAGAGTATATTGACATGCGGAAAAAAACAAACACCTCAGTGTGCAAAGGCCTTTAGTCTCAAACAGGAATTTCTAGTTTTTCTTGGTCTATACGGTACATGCTATATGTTTTTGTATACTGTTCAATCACAAAACTATATCATAAGAACATTCAGTCCTCCAAGTAATCCAATAGTTTGATTCAGATTATTGTTGCTCCCAGTTTCAGAACCCAGCAACAGATCTGAAGACGGAGCTTTTGACATAATCACAGAAGAGGAAGTGAATGGAGTCTACGACAGCGACACCACCTCGCAGACCACAGGAGGCTCCCTGGAGGGAGAGCAAGAGCGACGGCCTCCAGGATCACTGGATATGTGAGTGTACTGTAACATAAATGTGGTCTGTCCTTTGGTTTGATTCCTCAGTTGACAGTCAAACAGTCACAACACGAGACACTACAGCAGCTTAATACCTAGCTCCTGAAATTTGGGTTACACTCACACATTGACATCCAGGCCTCCATTATTGCTCAATGAAGAGTGACAACTACATACTGTACAGTAATGAACTGCACTGGTGTCATGTTTGCTTATCAAAACACCTCCCAAGGCAAAAGTAAAGTCCTACGTACTGTATAAAGTGCTAGATGATTTAAAATACAAAAACTACAGTGGTCTGATGAGTTTATAAATGTTTCAAATCTCATTTTGTTCATAAAGCAGCCAAACAGGTAGGCCTTCCTCATGTGTTGCCATGTTGTTTTCATCTAGTGCCTTGAACTTTAAAAGCAGGGAAGAATAAAATTGGGAAGTGATTCTAGTTCTAGTTCTGTATTATCAATAATACACCATCAGCAGGTCAGAGGAAATTAAAAAAGGACAATGTGCTGTTATACTGACCTACAGTATTTCATTTAGTGTTGTAAACAACAACCGCTTGCTGGAAACACTCATCATGGCCCATTCTCTAGCTAACACATGCCTGCTGTGAATGTCCCAGTTGAGCTCTTAAAAAGTACTGTAAATACAGAATCGCTACTGCTTGAGTGCAGGAATCTCTGGAGAAGATGCAAATCCAATGTATAGCACCTTTAGGGGATTCAGCACACATGTATCTGCCCCCTACCGGGTGTCAAATAGTAATTAGGGATACACTTCCTCTCTTTTTCATCGATAAGCGAGAACTCAAATTGCAAGAAATGAGAAGTGCTGCAGTTTCATGGCACTAAAGTGGATAGGGTGGTGGAGAGAAGCTGAAGCATTCATGTGGTACCATTAAGTTGTAATTTTTAAGGAAACGTGTGCCTGTCCAGAAACACTAGTTATCTGAGTATTTCATTTAATGGATGATAGATGGACTTGCTTAGCACCTTTCAAGGCTTTTGACCACTCAAAGTGCTTTTACACTGCATGTCACAGTGACTTATCATACAACGTAGTACTGCTACTCAGTTTAACATTCACACACACTGATGGAACAGCCATCTGGAGCATTCGGGGTTCAGTATCTTACCCAAGGAGACTTAGACAAGCACACATGCATCCTCCAAATAGTGGACGACCCACTCCACCTTCAGAGCCACAGCTGCCCCTGTTAACTTGTGCTTATATTTAACTTAAAGGTCCAGTGTGTGGGATTTAAGAGGACATATTGGCAGGAATGGAATATGATATAAGTATTTCTCTTTTGTTATCACCTGAGAATAATAAGAATCTTTGTGTTTTCCTTCCCTTAGAATGAGCTGTTTATATCTACGTAGGGAGCACGTCCATATTTATAGATATCACCATGTTCACTGTCATGTTTCTACAGTAGCATAGAATGGACAAATCAAACACTGGCTTCAGATAGGGCCATTTGCATTTTTTAGTCAGCCACCACAGTTAGAAGCCCATCTGCAACGAACAGCGTCGGAAAAACTCTGAATTGTAACATGAACCTGCTTTATTCAATGTTTTTACTGGTTTAAATCACTGGGTCTGTTTGTATTGGAGAGGAGGAGACCTCTACAGATAATTCGGCTCAAAGTAAAAACACCTTAAACAAAAAACACTGAAGGAATTCTATTCAAGAGACGTTTCAGCTGGTTGCAGTCTCCAGTCCTCGCCACAAGATGCTACAAAATTGCCCTAAATCTTACACACTTCACCGTAAATGTTACAGTGAATGTTAAGCACAATGTATTTCAAATTAAATAATATGGATAAAACCTTCCAAGACATGAGTCTTTGAAAATGCATGGCCCATGAAATCCATATTCCACTTTTGATACATCATGAATGACTCATTATGCCACTGATACGTGCATTTAAATCAAAATACTACTCTGTGTCTTGTGTTTTGCAGAGGCACGGGAGATGTGACCCCTGATGACCCTGAGGAGCATGTTCCCACTGTTCAGGATTCAGAAATCAACCTTCTGAAATCAGGAGAAGTCACGTGAGTCTTGACCTTTGTATACTTACTCCTTCCTTACGCCAAATGACTTTTCAAGTGATGTCACTGTCCCTGGAAAATTTGCAATGTTGTAATAAAAGTTTTACCTCAGGTGGTGCATGCTCTCGTTATCTTGATCGTTTGGTGTATGGTGGTCATAAAAGTCTGAACTCTCTTAAGTCAGTCATTTTCTTGTCTTGGCATTCTGATATAATCAAACATGTTAAATATTATCCAAAGTTTTTTGCCTTGGCATCGTGCAAATACTGTGGTTCTATGATGTGAACATTGTGAACAACCAACAGGTGCGTTCTCTACAGGATTAAACATTAAGTGGCAAACCAGGTAGACAGTAAACATAAAGGGGACGCCAGGGAGGCACAAGAACGTGAACAAGTAAAGGTTCTCTTTGACTGTGGAAAAGGAGGAGAAAGTGGTGGAGTTGTGGAGTGAACAAGAGTCCCTGTTTAATTTGGGTGTCGGATCCAATAACTGGCACTTATTTTAGTGAGAAATGTGAATTTTTGAAACAGGTCATCTCTCATTCCTACAGCAGATAACCAGTGGAGGCTGGCAGCGAGTTGAGGCAACAAAATTCAAAATGGAAAGCTTGTACACAAATAAAGTTTAAAGTTATGGACTATATTAATACTGAATTGACAAGAATGATGACATATGACACCTTTTATCTTGTGTTTCTAGAGTTATGTGTTTTTGCGGACATGGAAGGAATTGTTAATAGGTTGTATTTCTGAAAGGGCTCTTGGCTTGATATTTTCCACCAGGAGCAGGATGGGAAATAATGTCCAAAGGAATTTAGTTGTAGTCTTGCAAATAAGGACCCTGCAGGATCCCTAGTCTGTGCAAAATGTTATAGTGTGTGAAGACAGTGTGAAAACTCACACAGTCTTCATGTAAAAGTATTTCCAAAGTCTTCTCCAAGTCTTGTAGCGTATGGTAAGCATTAATATGTAAAACTGATGAGCCACTTTGTATAAACCACTCTTAACGTTAATGTGTTCTCATTGCAGGATGGCTGTCCCTCTCAGCATTGATGATATTTCTCACTTTGGCGACGGTTCCAGAGAGCTCTTCATCAAGTCCAGCTGTTACAGTGTGATAACCGTGGCTGTGGGTGACTGCGGGCTAACCATCAGCTGGGTGTTTTCCTCAGAGCCCAAGAGCATCTCCTTTAGTGTGGTTTACAGGGAATCCACTGACACGACTGTGGAACAGTCAAAGGTAGTTACACACGCTGTGTGTATTTTCATTATTGTGCACTATGACTGTTGTGAGACTCAGCCCTTACACGCCTGCCACAGGAAATGTCAAGAAAGGCAGTTTCAAATTAAAGTACATGAAAAGGCTGATGGCAATGCTGTTCAATTTTTAGAGGTTACTGTGACTTCAAAACTGAAACACAGAAGTTATGACCAGACACAATGGACTGACCCTGTGCGTGCTGTCGTGGGCGCCTCCTACAGAGAGCAGGGTTGTTTGCTTGATCTTTCAAATATCACTGCCAGAGGAAAACCACTGCAGGTTGCCAGTGTTGCGCAGCAGGGTTAGCTACACATCCTGCAGTTAAAATGTCAGGGGTTGTAAATGAGTTGGAGTTGAGAGTACCATAACCTCCCTCTCTTGCCAATATTCCCTAGTGTGTGCTATTTTATTTATTTATTAGCGTTTAATTCAGGGTGTGTTGGAATTTACAATGTATTGCAATTATTATGATACTGATGATTATATTCTTGCTGTTTCCACTGAAGCATTATTTTTCCTGAGGCCAGCGTATTTTTTTAATTCTTTGCAATGGGAGCGTCACATATTTGCACTATGCTACAAATGGCAGCAGTCAGATGAAGCGTTGAGTGAAACGTTGCGCTTGTCAGTGTCATTTTTACCCAGCTGTCCAATCACAGTGGAGGAGGGTGCTAAAAAACAACAACAATAGAGGAGAAATCTGGTAATATACTAGAAATATAGATACTGAATATATGTTTTCTCTCATGAGCCAACACAGCCCCGCAGGTTTGTCCTTATGCAGAGCAAGTACTCTACCTTGCGCCGACATTTTACTTCTGTTAATATTCCATATAGCAATTAGACACAACCAAAGTGTCTCAGCTGAAAAATCCCTGCACCTCCAAAGCATTCTCACGCGCTCCCAGCTGGACATGGCCTGAGGAGCGCCTAATGTTTTAAGCCGGGGAAAAAAAAAACAGTTGTAGTGGACACAGCATCTTAGACTGTCTCTGGCAGAGTCTTCCACCTGCACATTCAGTTTCACTCCAGACCAATGTTTCTGTTCTTCTCTCAGGTACTGATTCCTCTGACTCGCTGCAATTCCCACAAAGAGACAATTCAGGGACAGCTGAAAGTCCGAAACCCCGGCCTCTACACACTCGTCTTTGACAACTCCTTCTCACGGTATGGAACTCCTGACATCCAGCGTCTTTCCTCTGACTCTTCCTCTCAGTGGGAGAGCTTGTTCACTACAGAAACGTTTTCATTGTTATTCTCTCCTTCAGGCATAAGCATGGAGGGGACCGTGCGTTTGGTTGTGTGTGTGCCTGTGTGTATTTGGCTATCCTCAAGTAAAAAAAAACAAGCCCTAGCATTTGTTGCGGGTCACATTTTGGCCTCTGTTGTGGCTCAAAAACTGACATCCATAGAAGAACGAGATGAATTGGGTCAGTAATTCTGAGGTGTAATTCCCTACTTCCAATCTAAATAAACCTGCTCAGGAAAACATGGCCGCCAGCAGCAAACTGATCTTTGTGTATCAAGTCTCTGAGCTTCACGAACAGCTACAAAGGGCCGACATTAATTACCTTAGCATCTTAGCAAAGCAAAACTGAGCATGAAATAAGTCAATTGTCTTGCTCGTCTTCGCTCATAAAGTAACTCAAAATTGTGTAAACAGGAGCGAAGCATAATAGGAAGAACCACCACAGCCAGCAGCAGAAAGTTGTTGTGTGCATTTGCTTTGTGAGATATGCATGCTCATAAAGCTACGACATTGTTACATCACGTATCACAAACTTAACGCTGCATGAAACCCAAAATAAACGCTGCGCTACGGCGCGTCTGCTGCAAATACGAGAACTGACTAGAGTCGCTGTAATCAGCTCAGGAGGCGGCGTCACAGCTGGAACGCGGTCGCCTGGCAGAGATCTTTATTCCACTGAGTGCACTTTTCTAGTTGTCTCTTATATGATTTCCTGCCACTGTTGGGCGTGTGTGTGTGTGTGTGTGTGTGTGTATGTGTGTGTGCACATTTAGCCTCTTATCCAGCACTCTATTGTGCCTCAGCATCTGGTTTCAGTTAATCGGATTGCTGCCCTTTGATCAGAAACCCTCTCCCAACAGGTTTATCTCCAAGAAAGTCTTCTACCATCTGACCATGGAGAGGCCCATAATCTACGATGGAAGCGATTTTCCCTGAAGCCGGATGACTCCCACAGAGGCATCAGCATGATGTCACAAAGACATCAGCATGATGTCCTTGTGGCAGCTGAAGGGAGACTGAAGATATGGCAAATTCACTGACTTTTTTTTTTTTTTTTTTGATCTTTTCTTCCCAGAAACCTGTTTTTACCCAAGTATTTTTTGTTTCTATTTGTTTTTTGGTGTTATTTAATGTCTCGAGGTGTGCTCATGGTTTCACTGTGGCCTAAATGAAGTGTTGTCAACAGGATGAAAAAGGTTTTTAGAAAGAAACACATTTATTTAAGTTTTATTGTGTTTTTTAAATATACACCAAGTAATACACGTACTTTACTTCAGTTAGGTTTAATTTAGAAAGCTCAGTTTAGATATTGTGTGATTTTGTTATTCCTTTTTAAAAGATTTTCAGTCTTAGTTTAGCTTTGACCTCCCTTTTCCAAAGTATGCTATTACGTTAGGGACAAGTATTTATTTGCAAAATTTGTCTTTTAAGAGTTTTATGATTTACTAAATCTCGGTCAGTCGTGCAATCTTTTAAATCAGAGCTTTCAAACCTTTGAAGCAGAAAAGTGCAGATTTGAATTCGCTCCCAGCTTGTTAATGAACTGACTTGTCTGTGCACTATGTTTGCACTTTGCCAGCACAGGAAGGAAAACAGGCAGGAACTTGTAACTGGTTTCTGTTTGATGACAAAGCAAATGAACTTTGTGCAAATCTCAGGAGTGGGACTTAAAATTGTCCTCCAGTGGTAGCATGTCCTAATTTTTATGTTTTTGGAAAACTAAAAAAATAAGAGCAAAGTAAAACTGCCGTCTTACTTTCTGTGGAAGGAAACTACGATACAAACCAGCTTTCTTTGTTCAGGTCATAGAATCTAATGAAGCAGAGGGCCTGTACGTACACAGGCTGACTTGTGTCATCACATTGACATTTACTCAAAGTATATTAACGACTGAGCTACTGTGCTTCAAGTGCCTATAAACTGATTGCCAGGGATTAGTTTGCTTTTGTATCCGTATATTTTACTCCTTGTTATCCGCACAGATCATGACACTTGGTTTGAGTTGTTACTTTTCTGTAAAACTTAATTCCAGTGGCATTTAAATCACATTATGCACAATATCACATGTTTCAGTTATAGCAGTTGAAATGATTTTTCAGTTTGGGTTTCATTTGAATCTCTGGAAACTTTTTGTTATATGTTTAGTTAACTTTTAGCACTGTGCTCTCAGTGATCACATGGGAGTTGAATTTTGTGCTGTTTTTTCTATATATAGCAAAGCAATAAGGAAAAAAACGGGCTTGCTCACTTTGGACACAACCAGACACTACTTAATGAAACAAGGGCTTATTATCTCTGTGCTGCTTTTATAGAGATCTGTGTGTGCGCCTCACAGTCAGATCTCATATTTTTGATGGGTGTAAATTGGTGCAATTTCTATGCAAAGGCTCATATTTTCTCCACAGAGCTGCTTTGTGATAATTATTTTATAAATTGTTACAAACAATAATAAATCTGTTAAGTTTACATTATCTTTGTATTCATGCAGGGACAGATTTTTCTACTTGCTTGTTTTTTTTTTGAAGGATAATTTTGGAGTAGAATGTGCATGAATCATCACTACAAGCACTCAGTGTAACTTGTAATGGACCTGTCAAACAGCCAGTAATCATGAATAAAACGTGAGAGTGATGATGCCTCCAACTTCCACTAATCTGTGTCTGGTTTTAATGTTTGACAGCTTCGAACGACAGAACAACAAGATCAACACATTAACTCTGCGTGCTGCCTCGCTCATTCAGAAAGCTGATGTGAACAAAGACGCCAACACAAACAAGTTTGTTTCCTGTCTAACAACAACTGCCACATGATTTACGTCAGACGGGATGTAGATCCCTCCATCAGTACAGACCACGACCCATGAAGTTTTGAAAACAGTGTTGTAACTAACATTTTCAAAATCAGGTGTTAAAACAACCTGTCAGATAACACTCAGTGAATTTCTTTTTTTATTGTACTCATTGTTCTTGTCTCGCACCTGTTGTGTTTTCAGATCTTAAATGATTCGCTGATTTATCACTTAGTTGACTGACTTAAAATTCATCTTTGCTCATTCCAGTTGCTCAGATGTGACAATTTGCTGTTTTTGAATAACTTCTGGTGTTTTAAGACATCAGCATGGGGACTATGATGAACATTTTTCACCTTATACTGGTGTTTTATAGATTTCCTTGTGTCACAGAAATTAACTGCCCCATCTGCTTTTGAATAAGCTTTTATTTAAAGGTCCACTGCGCTAGATTCAGTTGCATCCAGAGGTGAGATTGCAGGTTGCATGTAGGAGAACTACGGTGGCCAATGTGTGGTTTGTCTGTTCTGGGCTACTGTAGAACAACATGGTGGACTCAGTGGAAGAGGTTCATGGATGTATGAAGAGAACGGGACATAGTGTTGTAGGCAGGGCCCCATTCATCCCTATGAAGGCTGATCAGTGGCCCATGAAGCCAAAAAATGATACATTTATGCATATATAATTATCTGGATGATCAGCACTGCTCCTGCATAGTGCAGGTGCATAGAGAGTTCCGCTACTTCCAATTTAACACTGCTAATTTGGCTCTTATTAATTTTGTGGCTCTTGTTACTGGCTCACCCTTTTTCCCCTTCAAGAGCTGGTGGCCTTGTGGGTAACCTGTGAGGGTGTGACGCGTGCTTCATGGTGTGTATGGAGGGAAGCAGCTGTCTCGGGGTGTCATGGTGAAGATGGCAGGCAGCAATGAGTGAAAAATGAGTGTAAATCCTACACACTGGACCTTTAAAAAAAATCTCAAGTACACAAAATTAATAAAATGAGCAATCTGAAAAGAATAAATGAGTCAAGGATTAAAAAAAAGTGGAAATATTAAGAAAAACAAAGCAAACAAACCATCAAAGCCTGATCTGAGACTCTTAAGCTCAGTATTTCAATTCGAGTCTTAAGTGTAAATCCATATTTCCATATCACAAATAGTGTGTGTGTGTGTGTGTGTGTGTGTGTGTGTGTGTGTGTGTGTGTGGCGACACATTCAGGCTCCGGAGAGCAGAAGCATGAATTCTGAGCATCCCCAACACCCGCTCAGCCACATCTGTAAAGCTTGCTGGCCAAACTGGGAGCTGCCTTTTGCCTTCAAAATAAAAGAAAAACGCATCTCTTCACATTCCTGCAACACATGATAAATTAAACTTTCATCCTTCCTCATGGTGTTGTAGGCAGCTCTCAGTAAAGCATTAGAAATCTGTGTTTAAAACACTGCTCAGAGCCATTTCTTACCGACAGCTTGTGAGTGAGGTTTTTATTCTGAAAATACACACAGGAATCTCCACATTTTTATCATTGCATGCTTGACATGTGTTGTATTTACAGCTGGGGGAGAGTGAGGGTCTCAGCAGCATCTCGTCCTGCAGGAGTGTGCACCGGTCTCAGTGAGGAAAGCGCCACGTTGGAATGAACAGAGGAACAGACACCATGTCCTGTCTCCACATCAGAGGGGTTTTCCTCACTCTGTGTTTGGCTCCAACTGTGAGTGATCTACTTTACCTTCATATGTGGCAAAGAAAAAAAAAATAGAAATTGATATTTTTGCCACAGAGAAAACTTGAAGCTCTCTTTTGTAGGAAAGTTATTCTAAGAATTAAAAAACTATTAATAAGAGATTAAACATCTTAATCTGCAGATTTGAGACTATATCTCTCTTGTTTCCTCCCCTTCTATCTAGACATGCATTTTATTGACATATTAATGTCTTGTGGCGTTTAATGAGCTTTAATTAAAACAAGACAGTGACGGATGCTGTGCGTGTGCGTGCACCCGTGCGTGAGAGGGCGCGCGCCTTGCGTCAGGCACCTGATATAAAGCTGTTTGGCTCTTAAAAGTCGAAAGTAATTTACTTATTTTCAGCATATTGCATCGTAAAACACACAGCAGGAGTAGACTCAGTTATACTGAATGAATGTGAAGTGAGTGTAAGTGTTTTGTGTGTGTGTGTGTGTGTGTGTGTGTGCAAATTGGGTGTAAGTATATATATATATATTATGTGGTAAAAATGGCCACAATTCAATGGCTTTAGCCTCTATTTTGGTTCCACGTGAAGATTTTCTGGTGTTGTTCATCTTCTGACAATAAACTGAATATTTTTTATAGTTATGGACTATTGTTCTGACAAAATATGAGCTTTTAATTTGTTGCCTTGGGCTCTGGGTAATTGTGATGGACATTTTTCACTATTTTTTAAACAAACAATTGTTCAAGAAAATAGTCTACAGAGTAATCAGTAATGAAAATAATCATAATTTGCAGCCCTAATGAACTGTTATTGTTTTCTGTGACATTCGTTTATCATTAATTAGTCTGTGCTCATTCATTCACATTTTAGAGATGGGTTTGTGTGTGTGTGTGTGTGTGTGTGTGTGTGTGTACTCTATGAAGATAATAGTAGCTTTGGATACAAGTTAAAGATAGTGTGTGGTATGACAGGTGAGATTCAGGTATGTAGGTATGTTTAGACATTCTATATTGTGTTGCATTCAAGTGTAAAGCGTTTAACTGTCGTGAAGTAGCGCAGGTGGACCACAGCACACGACACTGACACAGAGGTAGGGCGAGTTTTAGGAGGTTTATTGTGGGAGAGGGAATGCAGGTGGAGTGGAGGAGAGAAGATGGCTGGCTGAGGCAGATGGTGGATGGCAGGTTGGGCAGGATGAGGGTGAGTGGTGTGGGCAGACTGAAGTTGCATGAAGGTAAGCAGATGAGGCTGGGACATGGGGGAAAAGACGGTTAATCTCAGGCTTGAGATCAACATGATGACTAGCCCTCAGGAAATACAGAACCACAGAGGCTGAAAGCGAGTGACTACCATGATACCTGAGACAGCAATCTGAGAGCGGAGCCGGGGTTGATATACTGGGGAAGTGATGAGCTGTTTGCAGGCAGGTGTGTTGGAGGAGAAGGGACTCAGGAATCAGAGATGAGAGAGAGCACCGGACACAGACAGTGGAGCATAGAAAACACAGAGGTGATAAACACAAAAGAAGATACAGGGGCATGCTTGTGGGGTGGGATATTTGTCAAAGAAATGTGAGATACATTTGATTTGAATTCATAAAAATTTGAATATTTTCCATTAGACCATGACACACAAACAAACAAATTAGAATTTGTTACCTGAACTCAACTGACTGAAATCAGGAAAGTGAAAGCGACTGAATGACTTGTTTTTGCTGATATTACCACATTATTTACTATCCGTGTTTGTGCAGTTCTTCTTGGCAAATCGACTGTGAAGACGCAAGACGGGGGAACAAGCTGTACACACATTCACACACCGGCAGCCTTTTTTTTAGCAACGGCTTTACGAGGTTATTATTACAAGGCCATCTTGCTAATTTCCATAACAGAATAGAAATGTGAGAAGCAGGCAAACAGGTGGTATGATGATCTGCGTGACAGAGAGAGAATAGGAGCAGGGCAGACACTCATCACCGTGTTCCACTTCAGTCTATTCACTTTCACTGCTCAGGACTGCAGAGAATTATAATGAACTCCCGGGGTCCACACACACACACACACACACACACACAAACACATGCACACACATATTTTAAAAGAAAACACATCACTACAAACAAGACCAACAGTGGTCTCTTTTGAATGTTCAGATGATTTAAATTTTGCTCTTTTAACAGCATCTGAGGGGACGAACAAAAACAAAACAAAAAAGAGAGAAGATGAAAATTATCTGGTCATCTTTTTGGCTGCATGGTGAAAACCACCTCATAGTTGTATACCTCCTTACATCCATGTCTGTCCAGACTCATATCTAGCCGTGAGAGTAACGCTTCAAACATGGATGTGGCTGCAAAGAAGCTTCCCTCTGGCAGCACAGGCGATCTATACAATCAGCACAGATTAGTGTCACCAATTCAGTATCTGACCAGATGTCTCCCCCTCTGCTCCTGAAGTATGGTGCTGAATAATGACCAGAAAAGCATTTCTACAGAGCATCATGATGTCACAGTGAAGTTTTGACCTTTTGGTTTTATAATGTCATCACGTCATTATTTTGTTCTGTTAGACATTTGTGTAAAATTTTGTCATAATTAGCAAATGAACTTTTGAGTTATTCAGTTGAGATATCACGTTCAAGGTCATTGTAATGCACTGCTCATAAAAGTAATGCACCATAAAAAGTAATTTGTGCATGACCCACATATTTTGGGAAGCTGCAATCATGTGACCAATGCACTCACGGTAGTAAAGAAGGTGGTCGCAAGTGGTCTCAATAGGACGCGGGTTGGAGTGGTAGATGGGTCACAAAACACAGGACTTTCCCTAGGAGAATGGTGTTCGGAACCATGTGACCTTTTAGTTATTTTAAGGTACATCATCACCATGTGTTTTTTCCCTAAATCTAACCACAGTAACTTAACTTGCCTAACCTCTGTAACTTTACGTCAATTGATCTTTCGCTAAGCCCCTCCCCTTTGTGATGGCGCCCACGCTGTATCTAACTGAACTCCCTGAAGAAATATTATCATATTTTTGGAAAATTGAAACAGTGATTCCAGAGAGAAGCAGACAGAGGGGTCTACAGTCTGCGTTTGAAGGATATATCCAGGATGTCAAACTGACTCAGCAGCAACAACAGGTTAAAAAGACAAAGATAGTTAGAAGCTAAAGCCGAACTATAGGCTACAGGTCACAGTGTAAAAGTGAACCACCACATCACTGCTGATCACCACAGAAGACAATGAATATAAAGGGAAACTTTGCTGAACCAGCTGTGTGGCATTACAGTGTGTGCAGATGAACGGTGTTTAGCTTCACCCTCGTGCCGCTGCCAGCACCCGGACCTCTGCTGCCAGACAGGCAGGGATCTCCAGGGGAGGTCAAACGTTCATCTGCACACACTGTGATGACACACAGCTGGTTGAATATCAGCAAAGTTTCCCTGCTTCCTTCACTGGTTCCTGTACAGCATGTGTATACATTCAGTAGGCTATATCTTCAGTAGCTAGCTAGCTAACCCTACACTTTTCAGGGTTTGATTTTGGTTTTGGAACAGGTAAGAAATGTATATCTTTGTCCAACCTCTCCAGGTAACGAGTATCATTAATACACAACGTGCCCCAGGCACAACATTTAGCTCCAAATCCACAAAACCAGCCTGAAAATGAAGGAAATCTGAAACGACTGCATTAGAGTCAATGGAGCACAGCTGTGTTGTTGTCGAACCCTGGTCTGAGCCGGCCCGTTATGATCGGCCAGTCTGCGTCCTGCGTCCGGGGGTGAGACTTAGCGAGGGGTCAATTATGTAACTTTACTTTTAGGATGTAACATCATTGATGGGGCGCTGATTTGTAGGATATCATATAAGCTGATGTATGAGGATATGTTGAACATTCACAACAATGAGACAAACGTGAGATCACTGTGACCTTTGCGCAACAAAATCGAATCAGTTAATTTTTTTGTGGACGTTTGTGCAAAATTTAAATACATTTCCTGAGGGTGTTCTTGAGGTATTACATTAATGAGATGGGACTGACAGACAACTTGAAAACATTATGCCTCCAGCCATGGCTGTTCCCAGTGCAGAGGCATAATTAGTAACGTCCAAATATGAATCTTATTCCTATGAACTAAGCCAGCAGATTTTTAAACAGTAAAAAATAATGACATTTTGAAAAATATGGGGTTTTTTTCACCAAGCGTTAGATGAGAAGATCAACACCACTTGATATTCTCATCTAACTCTTAGCATGAATGCTAATAATCACATTTTCCAAAATGTCAAACACTTCCTTCACTAACTAAACTTCAGAGACTGTCTGTCTGTGTGGGTGCTCTCTTTCTGATCGACTGAACACATTTTTTATATTTTTATCCTGTGCCACAGCACTGTGGCAGTGGCGTAAAAGTGCACCTCATTCGCTGTCAAAAATAGAAGGCAACATCTGCAAAGTGAGCCCAATTCGATGGCCCCTTTTTGGGTAGTTAGTGGATAATGGGCTTCACCTCTCAGAGAACATTTTTCCAGCAGACTGCACGCTAACCTGGCAGTGTGAAGGGGCCTTTAGCTTTGCATTTAGTTTCATGGCTCATAATATCCACCTTATGCAGCCCCCCCATCTCTCTATATCCCCATCTCTCTGTCTTTTAAATGCAGCATAGCGTCTTCCTTTACCCCATCCTGCAGTTAGAATGCACGAGCACGTCATCAGCCGCCCAGTCTTAGCTGTTGCTTTGTTCCTCACCCCCTGCCATTCAAAGCTTTGCTCGCTTCATCCCGACTGCACGCCATTCTCATGCAGAGTAACATGTCTTCACAGCATCCCCTTGCATATAAACAGGGAAGCCATGTGTGGTACATGACCCCCATCTGACACACAATGTGTCATTTAGCCGATGCTTTTGTGCAGTGCGCTTTATGGTAGCATATGTCTTTTCTGCTTTGAATATAAATGCCCAAACTCTGTCAGTCTTCATTGCAACCACAGTGTAGCAGAGAACAATATAACGTTTTATCTGCATACGTCCCGCCTTCAAGTATACTTAATATACGCTCTCGCTCCTCAGCAGGGGGTAATGTAAACCATTTATTTTTCATGCGTCCCCTGCCTGCCTTTGAACAGGAAGAGCTGCAATCAATGTGTAAATTGCCCAGTAATATGTCTCATTAGATTATTAGCATTGCATTAAGAGCAAAGAGGACTGGCAGCGATTTGCTCAGGTTGCTTCCAACACGTGCGCTCCTCGTTGGTGGAGGGAGCGATGGTGCTGATAGGTTGCATGCCACTCATTTAAAGAAAATTGGGGGGAAAACATTTTTCCTGTCCAACAACGGTTTGGACGATTGCGTTCAATTCTAGCTGTATTGTGTTTTTTCTGTAGGTGGTTTGGACATAGTTGCTGAAGTGGTCTGTTATTCTGCACAGACACAGGCGCTAGATGGTTTTCTAAGAATCCCATTATATGCGTGCACGTGTCCGATGGCGAACAGGTTCAAAGCTGGGACACAAAATGAGGAGAAAGGGCAGAGGTGAGTGATTTCATCGGAGAAACAGAAGTGAAGAGTTTCAGTCTAAACCAATTTCACTATTTTCTGTTTTCAATATCCTGATGAATTTCAAGGCACAGCATTGTTCTTGATTTCGGTTTTGAATCCTTAAAATGCTCTGGCTTTGATTTTAATATGAATCTCAAAGGCAGACTGTTTCTTTGTGAGAAGCACCTTTTCAACTAGAGCTTTGTTAAATTAGATTAGATATCGTCTGACACTTTATGGGAATCATTTCAGTGTGTCTGTGAATTGTCAAAGTCCAGTGTGTTAAGGTTCGGGGGGATTTAGTGGCATCTAGCAGTGAGGATTGCAGATTGCTATCAGCTGAAACATCTTCTGGTTAGGACTCCTTCACTGTTCAGGAGGTTCAGGAAGTCGAATGATTCACAGAGTTCTCCTCTTTGCCAAAGGACCACGTGACTAAATCCAGTTCAATCAACAGAGTCTTGTATTTATTAACATGTGCACATGAGAATGAAAAATGTGATAAGTCTCTGGCGATAAGACCCCATCTAGAAGGTATGATTTAAGGAGGGTGATGATCCATAGTTGAATAGGGACCCCCCCCCCCCCCCCAGCGTCTAGACACTGGTGGTGGTTGAGGTGATGAAGATGAAATGAGAGGATGTGGAGAAGATGAATAAGTGCTGATGATCTGGATGAGTAGAGGAATGAGTCTTTGTTTAGTTTGTCCTGGACTCTGGTGGAGGAGGGCATGACAATTCTGCAGAAAGAGGAAAGGCAAAGTTTGACATGATAACTAAAAGAGTTCACATCCATAGACAGCTGATTAGAGGCAGCAGTGGGAGTGTGAGGGAGAGAACTGTGAATGGATGAGCACAAAGAAAGTCTACCTGATTGAACTTACACTGAGCTTCATTAAAAACACTGAATAAAGCAGTCTCACGGTACAAATCAGTGTTTCTCTGATGCTGTTTGACATGTAGCAGACGGGCCGATAGCTCAGCATCTGCTGATGTCTACTCACCTATTTTCTCTGATAACTGTATATATGCTCACCTTATTTCTGATCCAGATGTTCAGCAGTTTTTTTTTTTATCAGGAGCCAAATTAGCCACAGACGTCTCCTGTTCTATAAAAGCAGACAAACAGAACTGGGGTCTCATTTATAAACACTGGGTACGCACAAAACAAGGCCTGAAAGATTGCTGAATATTTTTTGCACACGCCATTTTTGGCTTTTCTCATTACGTACATTTTAGTGTGGACTGTTTTATATATGAGACCCCAGGTGAATAAAACGGATTAAAACACTAAATGAAGCAGTTTTACGTAACAAATCAGTGTTTTTCCGACACTGTTTGGCATGTTGTAGACAAGCCATGCACAATGTTTGAATCTAAATTTGTATCCTCACATGAAACTCATGAATAAACTTATTCTCACTTTACTTTTATGATTAGAAACCAAAGTTTGTACATCTTAGACAAACATCCTGTTTGTGCTCTGCCATTACATTTGGCATTTTATTCTCTAATTCCAGAGCAATTTAGTTTTGTTCTATAACGTCACACGCTCACTCAGCTCAAAATGAATGCACACCATTACGATAATAAGAAGCTATATCTATGCAAGGCGTACTCAGCCATGTAATTTCATGAAATGGCTCCAGGTGGGTTAGTGCGGGTGCAGATGTTGCTGTTTCCCCCTCAGAGCAACTCATAGATCTTTATAATGGAAATGTGTCTAACAAACACCAAGCGCATCCTATTGGATGACACTCGGAGAGCTGGTGAGTGGGGGAAACTCTCCAGAGGGAGTGTTTGTGATCCCAGAGGAACAGAGCCTCTGAAGCTTCTTTTCATTATGAGTTGGGTTGCACTTGTGTTCCCTCCAGTGTTTCAGAATGCGATGGAACTAATCTGAATCCAGGACAAGTGTGCATGCGTTATGCCTATCAATAAGAGGGATGATTTCATTATAGCCGTGTCTACAACCTGTTGTGTTGTCCTCTGTGTGATATTGTTTCTTCTAAAACCAAAGGAAAGTCTTAAATAGCATGGGAAAATAAAGTGCAAAACATACACAAAATTTCGAGTAATTTTGGAAAGGGAGGGGCATCATGATGTCATACCTCTTTTTCTATTATTGTCTCGTTTCTGGCTGCATTTGCTTCTCGCTTCTTTATAAAACTCACACACACAAACACACACACACACTTCTGTCATTCCTTCTGACATCACATTGTGTCTTAAACATCCTTGTCACTAAACTAAACCATGTGGTCTTAAACGCCCATGCACAGCCTGGAATACAGAGCTTGTGCTTCACTCAATATCTTGTCCATCTGTGATATCTTTTGAGATATTTTTTTAGAATGGCTGTGTGATTAAAATCAAATTGTTATGTTTCTTTCCAAGTCAGCAGCATAATTAAAGTCTAACTATAAACTCTACTCTTAATTAATTAACATAAACTAACCTTGTCCAACATGCAAGCACATCTCATGCCTAAATAATAAAGATAAAAAAAACAAGATGCCATATGAAAACGGAGAATGTATGATGCTAAAGGGTGTAGGTGAATTTAAAGTAAGGAGACAGATAGCCTACTGTACTTCAGTAGTAGCAATCAGGGCTGCAGTCAATAGATTGGAACTTTGAAACTTCATTCATAAGATTGACATTTGTGACAAAATACGATGACAGACAGTGGAAGCTTCAATTGAAAACCTCAAAAGAAGCTTCAAATGTAAAAAATTTTATTCAGTACAAACCTTGTAGAAAATTAGAAGCGTATGTGATGGTAAAATGTTGTCACACATCGACAAATATTAGAGGTACTTTTGTCAGCAGCTTCAGAAAATAAATTTGCTGTTATGTTACATCACGTGGAAGGTTATCCACAGAAGATTACTGTGACAATTTCATTACACACAACATAATTCCTGCATGTTGGTGCAGTAGCTAGCATTGCTGCCTTGCAGCAAGAGGGTTCCTGGTTTGAACTCCAGGGTGTGGGAGCCCTTCTGTTCCGTGCTTGCATGTTCTCCCTGTGTCAGTGTGGGTTTTCTCCGGGTACTCCAGCTTCCTCCCACAGTCCAAAGACATGCAGGTTAATTGGTGACTCTAAATTGCCCGTAGGTGTGAATGTGAGTGTGAATGGTTGTCTGTCTCTATGTGTTAGCCCTGTGATAGTCTGGTGACCTGTCCAGGGTGTACCCCGCCTCTCGCTCAATGTCAGCTGGGGCTCCAGCCCCCCCGCGAGCCTTAACAGGATAAGCGGTTACAGAAAATGAATGAATGAACAACAAAATTCCATGACTTTTCCAAAACTTTCAATGATTTTTATTAATTCTATGACTTTTCCAGGCCTGTGATGTGATTGTGGAATTCAATGACTTTCCCAGGTTTTTCATTACTGTGGGAACCCCAATTAAAGAAATTTTAATTTTTTATTAATTTTTTAGGATGATGGTGTCTCCAGGATCCAATTTAAAACCTCGATAGAGGCTACAAATGTAAAATATGGCATTCAGTACAAGCCTTGTAGCGATACCACATAAGACATTTTGTCAGGAGACACACACTGTTACTGTTTGCTGTCAGAGTTAATGAAAATGGACGCTGCCCGCTGCTCTGACCTTTACATTCAGGAACACTTAAGTTCACCAGCAGCATGGGATAAAAATGAATGATACTTTGATTTATCCCCATTCACACAAGATAATCTGTTTTATAGAATGACTTAAGTAAAGTTATGATCTCAGATTTATTGTGCGGACTCCCTCACACTATGAAAGTATAACATGTTATAAATATGGACTGTGTGATGCTGACTGGAGACTCAGACTACAAAACAGCAGTGGATGTTTTGAACTCTTCTGGCCCGTCTTGCCACTTTGACCCTTTGGCATTCCTGTCATCTTGACACACTCCACCGCCACTGGACATTTCCCATTCTTCCAAACACAAGTGTTCTATATTCATCTCCATACAGTGCTTCAAAGCTATATCAAGGGTTGCTTCCCTTCAGACAATGATCAAACACGGCACTCCTTCTCTCTCTACAGCTTCTGTCAACATACGGTGTATTAGCAGCAATGTCCAAAAACACAATACATTCATATTCTGCATAATTGGCTAACATAACACAAGAATATTTGTGCATTCTTACTGAAGTTGGATTATATGAACATATAACCTTTTTTATATGGCAACAGTTTACTGGCACAGACTGAGTAACAGGTTTGTTATCACAGTGCATTCACTGTGGCACAGCCAGAAGGATAATTATCAGACAATCCTGTCCTCTCTCTGTGTCTACTTCCTCCATCCCTCTCCCTACGTGACCCTCAAACATCTATCAGTCCTTTTCTTTCCCAGAAACAAGACGTTCTTATTTGTTTGTAGTCTAAGATAAATGTCAGTCAAATGCAAATCCGGTTATTCTTGTTTTATTTGGCATCAGGAAATGGAGGGATGAACAGGGCCAGACAGACAGAGGAATCTGTAAATGGCAATAAATGGACGGAGTGCAGAGTTGTTGGGAGGCCAGGACAATCACCGGTGTCCTTAGGGACAACTCATTTAATGAATTTTCTGAGCTTCCCCTCTCTCTGCGCTGCAGTGAAAGATCATTTCGTTTAATGCCACCGACTGAAATAGGTGCATTTTGCCAAAAGGTTACTGTTTTAGTGGGAAAACGTTTCCTGATAAAGGCATTGTGAGTCACTGCCCTTTGAAAATTGACACACACATGAAATGCCTCTTTCATGGAATCACAGACTGAATGGCCGCTGTGTCCTCTGCTTGAATGTCTGTACTACAGGGCATCTTTTACTCCTCGGGCTGGTGGACAGTATGGAGAAAATCAAATATAGCTACTAAGTGGGTAAAGGCAAATAATAGAGCAGCTAGAACAGTGCGGTAAATTCAGAAAATTACATCACTTTGCTGTTATGCAGCCTTTAAAGGTCCAGTGTGTAGGATTTAGTCAGATATAGTGGCAGAAATTGAATATAATATAATAAGTATGTCTTCTTTGGTGTATCATCACCTGAAAATACGAATCATTATGTTTTTGTTGCCTTAAAATCAGTATTTTATCGAAATAGGGAGCAGGTTCTCGTCTATGGAGATTGCCATGTTGCACTGCCATGTTTCTACAGTAGCCTACACTGGCTCTAGATAGTGCCATTTGCGTTTTTGTATTGTCCACCATAGTTTGCAGCCCCTCTGTGACAATTTTGTCTGGAAAAACATTGATTTTTTTTGACGAGAAACTGCTTTATTCAGCATTTTTACTGCTTTAAATCACTGGGTTTATTTGTTTTGGAAAGGGAAGGGACCCCAACGAATAATTCGTCTCGTCCTGAACATCTGGATCTTAAGTCAGCAGACAAAATAGGTGAGCGCATGTGCTAAACAGCATAGTGAAACACTGATTTATAACTTGAAACGGCTTTATTCAGTGTTTTTAGTGGTTTTGATCAACTGGTCATTTCAATCAGGAAAGACAGAAGAATGAAGTAAAGATAATATTTAATAGGAAATATGAATGCATACTGATTAACAGATGATTCGTGCTGATTAAGATTTAACAGAAGTCTTTGGTGTTTGACACCAGAGGGAGATATTTTGCGATCGAGGGAAATCTGAGCGGCAGCAAGATAAATCTGCCCAATAGAGTCCAGACTCTGGTGGTGGTGGCTGATGACTCAGAAGCTGCTGGCTGCTGAGGCAGACGAGGGTGATGAATCTGTAAAGACTGGGTGATGATGGGGAGGTGGAGAGCGTGCAAGACGTCAGCAAGAAAGAACTACGGCAGAGAAAGAAAAAATTTTAAATGAGGAGCAGTAAGATGATAGGCTGACAGAGATGATGTGCTATTGGCTGATTGTGAAGCAGCTGATGACTCAACTGACAGACCCAGACAATGACACCTAGAGACAGCGAGTGAGCATGCAAGGAGTGAATGGCAGGGTGAGAAAGAAATGTACAGCCTGAGCATGAAAAGTTTTGTCTTCCTGACTGAACTTTTGTTCTGGAGAGGAAGAGACCTTTGCGGATAATTCATCTCCTCAAACCTCCTCAACAGTGAACACTGAAGGAATCCTAACTGGGAGAAAATTCAACTGGTTACCTAATACACTCTTTAAAACCAGAAAAAACATTTAAGCCATATGACGATATTATGATATCCAAAATCTATGATATGTAGTCTAATATCACACTATAGATGTAATATCAATATATTGCCCAACTCTATTTCCTTTCTTTCTTTCTTCCTTCTCTCCTGCCTCTAGGCTTTGTCGAGCCTGCACCCTGAATGCGAGTACATATATCAGCTGGAGAAAGAGGAGCGTCACTGCCTTCAGTACATTGCAGAGCAGGGCAACAGAAGCACAGAAGGTGTGTTTTCCATTTTAAAATCCGCCTGCAACTCATATAAATTCTGGCATGGCTGCAGTTGTTACATGAAATATACTGCAAATGTTCACATTAAGTACAAGAGTCTACCCTGGAACAAATGCCTCACAGAGAATCATCAGTTGTCAGGGACGATTCTCGATGGCGTCCCAACTGTAAAATGAAAACGCACTGGGTGATCTATCACTGTGATGCATCTGAAGAAGAGACCATTAAGGATAGTTACATAAGGATTTATGTATGTAATCTATCTCAAGATAAAGGTCTTGGCTGGGGATCTACAGTACTTCCTCATTCTTGTCTTAATACAATTTACACAGAGGCGGATGTTATGGCTTTGAAGAATGTCGTTGGGGGTATTATGCATGATACACCCCATTTACTTCTACAGTATCTCCATGAGTATACATTTAAACTGTGTGCATTTCGGGCGGCCGTGTGTGACAGTGTGTATTAATGCGTGTTCATGGACTCTCTCTTCTGATTAACTGCTTTAATATAGACACACTTTTTGTTTTTTTACCTTCTCTCTTCTCACTTTCCAAAAAGGTTGTCGGCCATTCTGGGATGCGGTCGCCTGCTGGCCTCATGCAGCCGTTGGGGAGACAGTCCAGAGAGCTTGTCCTGCTGTCCTCTCCCTCTTCAGAAACAACACAGGTGACTAAAAGGATCACATCGTGACAGAGGGGGTGGAGAGGGTGTTCAGGCTGACATAACAATGAGGGCAGTGTGTCTGCCAGTTAGTCAGAAAGTTCAATTCTGGCTCTAATGAAAGTAAAGTGTGTATTTGAGCTTATATTTATTTGTTAAGTCATTCATTTGATATTTAAGAAATGTTTTGTGAATTAGAGTCAGTGCTCAGGCTTGCTTGATTGTCACAGGAGACTGAAAACAAATTAGTTTTTTTCTGTACAAGTAAATTAGCAGGTTTGGGAGTGTACGCAATGTGAATACATACACATGTTTTACAAAATGGTGAGGACACACCATAAGAGTCTACAGCTATGCTAGTAGCCCTGTGACGCTGCACTGAGCCCGTTCAGATCCCCCGACCATTCTAATCAGCCTAACTTTTCTAGGATATCTAGATCTATGATTACTGTCACCTGACTCCACCCAAATGCACACACTTATTTAAGTGGATGACTATAAGCCATTCCACATCATCTGAAATGGACTGCGATAGAGCCACACCCCCTTTTTTTGACAAGCATGGCCGACCATGAGGCAAGGAGGAATCGCAAGGCACGTTTCAGTCTATTAATCACATTGTGAAAGTACATAATTTCCTTTAAAACTGTTTAAAGTAAACCTGAGATATTATATGACTTAAATATGTCAATTTATCATATGAAAGATTTATAGCTTTTACTTGGGATTTAAAAAAATGTGCAGCCATTGGAATGAACGGGAGATCTGATAAATAGGGAAATAAGGTTCTGATTTGACTTCCTAATGAAGTGATAGTGCTGCAGTCATGTCATATTGGATGGATGGTAGAGATGGGACAGATTCCCATGTTAAAAGCAGACAGGTGTTCACTGTTATCTGACAGCGCAGTGAGGTTGTATTGTTTAAAACACCGTGCGTTGACAAAATACAATCTATGCTTTAAATCTGGATTTACATAAATAGAAAAATTTCCCTTTTCTTCTAGTGTGTCTGAGTGGTAACAGTGTTGGCGCTGCTGTCACAAAGACAACCCGTTGTTTTCCGTTTACCTCAGAGCCAACAACTACCACAGTTTCCACAGCTACTTCAGTTGCTTCACTGTCCACCATTTCTGTCACTGGGAATAGTAAATGCACAAATCTTATACTCAATACTCTTTGATAACTTGGGGTAGCTACCAATAGCTACTGGGTAAAGCAAAGGCGCTATCCTCTCCCTGTTTTGGTTGCATAATGGTTGACTAACTTCCTGTGTGCCATAAATCAAGCCTTAATTTTCCCAGGTGATCGTACCCGGTGGCAAATAGCATTGCACAGTGAAAGCGAGGCTTATAAAGAACCAATCTAAATGCAGATGGTGTCATTATCCTACAGCCATTGTTCGACATTATTTCATGATGATAAGTTAAAACAAAAACTTGTTTTTTTTCTACTTTAATCACATTAAATGGCCAAAACACTGAACATTTTATGTATTTCTTTTGAAAAGTTTGTGAACCTTATCTGAAGACAGAGCTTTTCACGGGTGACTTTTTGGTATCTTGACCTTTAACCTCAGGTTCAGTGAGTCGTAACTGCACCAGTGGAGGTTGGTCCATGCCTTGTCTCGCCGTACCTCGTCGCCTGCAGCGTGGATGATGACATTCCTGAGGTGAGAGTCTCTGGGGCGAGGCAGATAAAGAGGTCAGGCTGGGGAACGGGAAATTGAGGGTAGAGAGGGCCGGACCGGAGGGGAAGCAACAGGAACAAGGTGGCGAGCAACAAAAAAGAACTAATTGAAACAGGGACAAACACAGCTTTGTTTTTTTCAACTTCAGAAGTCAACAGAGCAAACAAACTGAATTAGAAAGAGAAATGTACTATGTTACAAGAGATTCTAGTGCAGCCTGTCAGACAGTATTGAAGTGATACTGAGTGTCACACACCTATTTTTGTTTCTTTTGTGCTTTAGATTCAAGTGCCGACTGGCTCGCTGCCTCTTCAGAATAGAGAAGAAAATCTATTCAAACATAAATGTGCCTCATGTGAAAATACTTTTGAGAGGCAGTGAGTGAATCGAATGTCACCCATCAGGTAATAGCTGAAATTACCCTGTTTCACAAAGAGAGGATGGCGCTTAATTGTACCGAGCAGCGTTTTTGGAGGATAATTATGAGAAAAATAGTTCAGGTGCTGTCTTTCTTCTTTAGTTAAAAAAAAATACATTTTAAGTCGTCCAATAGCAGAGGTGGAAAGTCACTAATTACAAGTTTGGATTAAGTAGCTATTTGGTGCACTTCTTTGAGCTGATTATAGTCTGCTTGGTCCAGTCATAATGCCATTAGACTCAGCTACAAAATCTGGAAGAGGCTTTCTTGCAGTCATCTCTTCAGTACAGTTAAGTCCTGGTTTTGTCTGCAATTTGGTCTCATTTAGAGACATTACATTCATTCTGAGGCCTGACAGCATTTATGAAGGGCCTTGATATTGGACTATAATGTCCTTTTATACAAAATCTTCTTTCTCATCTTGCTTTCAGACAGAGCAGTCGTACTTTGCCACAGTGAAGTTGATCTACACCGTCGGCTACAGCATCTCTCTCGTGGTGCTGGTTGTTGCTGTGTTGATCCTGTTGCTCTTCAGGTAAGAACATGAAAAGAAGTTGTGTTTTTTTCAGTCACCAGTGTGTTTTGGTAAACTCAAGGTTGTTGAATTTACCACAGGGAGCCAGGCAACAGCGATCACAATATTGTTGTACTGTAAACAAGACACTCTTGGTCCTGAGTCTAATAAAGCTCCTTTAATAATGTCTGGCACTCACCAGTTTGGGGCCTTTCCCAATGTTTTGGGAAATATGCTTGCTTGAGTTAGAAGAGACGTTTGACACCGCTTTCATGTCTCTACGTTAAATATGAAGGAAGAGCCAGCAGGTGATTAGCTTAGCTTAGCATTAGACTGATCAAAGATAAAGGCTGATAAAGACTGAGATGGAGGAAGTAGCAAGCGTGGCATTGCCCAAAGTACAAAAAGTCTGTCAGCCAACACCTCTGAATTTTTACTAATGTTGTGTTCACACCAAACACAATTTTTGCATTGCATTACTCAAGCAAGTATGAGCACTAAAATATTTTGTGTTGACTCGCATCATACACACTAATAACTCGCATCATATGCCCGTGAAATCGCTGACTCGCTGATTGAACTTCTAATAAAACTGTTGTATTTTCCCTACCATAGAATGAGCCATTTATATCTACATAGGGCGGGGTCCTTGTACACAGACATTGCCATGTTGCACTACCACGTTTCTACAGTAGCTCAGAATGGTCAAATTAAACACTGGCTCTAGACAGGGCTATTTGTATTTTCACGTTGGCCACTGTACTCAGCAGCCCCTCCACGACACGGCGTCGGAAAAACACAGATTTTTTTAATGTGAAACTGCTTTATTATGTGTTTTCAGCGGTGTAAATCACCAGGTACGTTTGTTTTGGAGAGGAAACCTCTGCGGATAATCTGGCTCCCAGTAAAAACCTCCTGAATAATGAACACTGAAGGATTCCTAATCGGGAGATGTTCCAGCTGGTTGCAATATGCAATCCTCACCACTAGATGTCACTAAATCCTTCAAAATCTTACACACGGTTCCTTTAAGTTCTTGTCCAATACCTTGCAGGCTAATCTTGTTGGCTCTAACTTCATATCTAGCGTACAACCAAAAGAGTTTGTTTCCCAAAATTTCGCACTTTTTTTTTGAAAGAGGAGGAATGCTCATGTAAAAAGCCATTTTAGACCCACTGACCATGAAACTGAGTAAAAACCAAACATAGCTGTGATGAAATCAGTTGTGATGGTGTTATAATGCAAAAAAAATAACCATTATTTCCCTCTCGTAATCCCTTACGTGCTTCTCGTTTGTCTGTGTCGTACCTCTCAGTTGCAATATTTTTCATCTTGGCTTTCGTCCCTCATTGACACGGACCTAACAGGTGCTACAGTCCACTCATAGTCTACTTAGCAACTGACTGACACCATGTCAAGGGTCTCCTCATACAGTATATGCTACTCAGCTCTGTAGTACACTGGATTAAAAGAAGTAGGAGCGTGTCCAAACACAAAAGCTCTTGATTAACGGTTTCTTTTTTTTTCTTTGCAGCTGGCAACAGAACTATAACTTTAATCTCTCTTTAATTGTCATACATTGTTTTTGTTTCTTATACTGTACATTTTACATACATTATTTTATTGCAGACTTTAGACATTTTTTTTTTTGTACTAAACTGACATCATACTGTGTCAACTGCCTATTTAAAACCATGGACACCAAGGCATTATACCTGTTAAGACAATGTGGCGTAACAGTGTGTTGTAAAGCAGAACTTATTTTTACCATCTGGCTGAGTTGTACTAGCTGTGATATAATTTTTTTTTTTTTAAAGATATTTTTTGGGGCATTTTTAAGCCTTTAATTGATAGGACAGATGAGCGTGAAGGGGGGAGAAAGAGAGAGAGGGAATGACATGCAGCAAAGGGCCACAGGCTGGAGTCGAACCCGAACCCCACCCTGTGGCAACAGCCTTGTACATGGGGCGCCTGCTCTACCACTATGCCACCGACGCCCCGCTGTGATATAATTTTTTCTGGTGTGTTTTGATGGATTTTTTAACAGGAGGCTCCGTTGTGCCAGGAACTTCATTCACATCCAGCTCTTCATCACATTTATCCTGAAAGCTGTGGCAGTTTTCATTAAGGATGCAACTCTCTTCTCCAGTGATGACACCAACCACTGCACCCTTTCCACGGTAAGATAATGACATTGAGGATAAGAGCCTCTTGGTTGTATTAACAAATCCCCGTGGACAGATTTCCCATCGCTCCTGTCGCATAACGACTGTGTGCCTCCTCTCTCATACTAATCACCCCTCACAGCTCACTCCTTCTTTTCCTTCTTGTGTTTTTTCTACCCAGTTTGCCTGTAAGGCCGCTGTAGTCTTCTGTCACTACTGTATAATGTCCAATTTTTTCTGGCTCCTGGTGGAGGCGCTCTACCTCAATTCCCTGCTGCTCTCGTCCTTTTATCACAGCCGTCGGTGCCTCTGGGGCTTCAGCCTGCTGGGATGGGGTGAGAGACCTAGACATGCAATTTCCTTGAAGGTCGATATGCTGAGCTGCAGTGTTAGGCTCCAATATAAGATATTATATATATAAATACAGAATCCTATATGATATTTGCTCTCACAAAGAGACTAAATTAAGAATTCCAGTATGTTTTTTCTATGGCCTCGGAAAGTTCAATCAATATTTGTGAACATGAGCTACTCTCTCCCGAAGCCAGAAACCAGAGAAGTAAGTCTCAAACTTATAATGTCATGGGGTATAAAGTCTGGAGATGTGCCACAGACAATGGGAGCCTGATTTTGTGGACCCACAGAAAACATGTTACCTTTTTTAAATGCAAATGAGCGTTATTATACTGTAGTGTTTTCTGAAACAGAAAATGTCCCCATAGACTCGCAACATTTCCCTGGGTGCTGTCAGTGTCATCCATGACATCTTTCTCAATTCATTGTCTGTGGAGCTGTCTCCAGACTTTATACCATGTTACATCACAAACTTGAGTTTAAGCACTCTAGTTTTTGGATTTGGGAGGGAGTTGGTAATGCTTACTAATATTTTTTGATCTCAGACAATAGGAATAACATGTATGAATTCTGAAAATTGGCGTAGTTCCCTAATAAACATGTAGGTTATAGATGCAGGTATTAAAAAAATGAGTTTACTTCTCATCTGTGTCTTATATGTGTGTTGCCTCAAGGTGACTTAAACCTAAAAATTTGAGGAGGAAAAAAGCAACAAGCCTAAATCAGCAAATATAACAGTTATCAATTTAAATTGCCTGAAAATTTTGTGAGTGCACTCAAGCCCACATTGGTTTGTGTTGGCTGAGGCACTGCCATTTATTCTGTTTATGCAGCCCGTGCATTATGTGCAGAATAAGTTTCTGCTTTTTTGATGTCAGAAAATAGATGTGTTTCTTCTTAATATACCTATAATTTGATGCTGTAGACTGTTATTCTTCTTGGAGTGCAGAAATAGTCACACTGTGTGATTGGCACTTTCCAGTATATGACTTGCATTTGGTTTGGAAAGGAACTATTCGCTATGTGTGCAGTTTTTTTTTCATATAACAGGTTTCTTATCAATCTACACATGAGTGTATTGAATTAAATGAGGGTCATCACCCCCAGTAGTTCAGTTTAGAGAGTATTATAGATCCAGGACGAAACTGACACAAGGACTGGACTTAAATTATAAGACATAGTTGTTTTGAATTACCGTTGGGAAGAATGAGCATGTAAGAGTCTGTGCATTCTTGATTTAAAGCTCTGCTTTCACTGTCCACTTTTCTCTTTTTAGAACAAGCTATGTAAAATTACTTTTTACTGATTCACTTGTTTCTCTGACAGTTGACTCTGGTCTCTGGCTCCTGGGTGTGTACCTTACACCGTGGCAATGCTTAATCGGAATTCACAGATTTGATTGGTTTAATTGCATCGTGTGAGATGATTTACAACGCATGCAGTTGGTGTGTGAGCGTGCTTTCACACCTGCCCTGTTTGGTTCAGTTCAATTTAACTCAAGTTTATTTGCCCACTGAGTGCAGTTCGTTTGGGCAGGTGTGAAAAACAGTGATCTCACTCGAGCGCGCTCGAAAACAACTGGACCGAGACCTTCTTGGTCTGGTTACAAACGAACTCTGGTGCGGTTCGTTGTTCGTTCGTTGTTCGTTCGTGTTCCGACCTGGATCTGAACCAACTGCAGTCACATGACACATTGTTTGGGTTAAACATGAGCATGTTACAGTCCTGGAGGATTATTAATGTGCACCTCCTCCTGTACTGCCTTAATATGCACATTCAGCACATCCAATGTATCAAAACATTGTTTTCTAGTTGGAGCTGCGCCTCGTTTTCAAACTGTATGGTTTGACTAAAATGAGCAATGACAGCAATATAGTCCACGATGAGCAGCGCTAAAATCAACCTGCGTAGTTGTCCCTCCATTGTGACATTAGAAAGTGTCACATTTATCTTGCAAGTGTACTCTTCTTCAACAGGACTTTTCCCGCACGGAAATTCTGACCAATCAAGAGCAGCTTTCTCGTGCAGGCATTTTATCCGGTCCGCTTGTAAATGCTGCCGTGAGAACACGAACCAACTCTAGGTCATTATGAAACTTTGTAACAAAATTAGTCCCTGATTCAGACCAAAGCAAGACAACTCCAGGTCTGAAAGCACCCTGAGTTTCCTGGGCTGCTAAGCCAGGGCCATAAAGGCTAAAAATGCTGCACTGGTAAAAATAGAATAATCCTCAATAATTTAGCGGTAATAAGTTCAGGTCTGGGTTCGGATAGAACAGTGTCAGGCTCCAGGCCTGGACTGCAGTTCACCTATTAGTGACCTTGGGAGGGATGGAGAGGAATGGCAGGTTAACAAGGAGGACACATTTTGGTCATTTGCTAACAAGAGAGTTGACTTCCCCCCTCGTCCCTCTGTCAAATTGCTCGCTGATCATCCCTTTGTGTTATAAAAGTCAGATCAGCAGCGTTACAGTTTCAAAGTTTTAAATCTTGACATTTACTTTATGTCTCCACAGGGTCACTCACCAGAGAATTTGGAAGTTTGACCTTTAATTATTTCCAAATGGCATGTATTTTTAGCTTCCAACCATAGGGCCAAAATATATCACGTCTACCCCTCTCATCTGCATCATGCCACGGGGCCTAAGACGACTGACTTCAACCCTACTGAGCTGAACAGAGAGATATTTATTGCAGTTCTGTGATTCAAAGAGATTCACAGCTGTCTTTAGGGACAACAAGAAGCAGACAGACTGCCATCGGCCAACATCTCCAGCTTATTATTTTAATACAGCCAGAAACTCTCCTGGCTCAGTGGCATCGTCTGTAATTACCAAACAAACTGAATTAAAGTTTACATCCCTGTGGCAGTCGCTGCTAATACATTTGATTATGTTTGTGGGTTGATAGTTTCTGCCACTTAACGTGCCACAGGTACAATGAGGAATTTGTCCCAGTAGTGATAAGGCAGGAAATTGATGAGAACATACTGTAGACGTGTTGCGCATAAAGGCTCTTAAATATTCAATTTACTTTGAGTTCTTGCTGAACTGATGAACACAGATATTAGAAAAGTAATCTGCCAACAGTCTAATTATGATTCAGCCAATTCAGTGTGTATTGATTATGTCTTTCTGCCCTTCAACAGGTGTACCTGTGCTCTTCATCATGCTGTGGATTGGATCCAGGCTGTATTTTGAGGACACAGAGTTTGTATAAACATCTAACACTTCCATCTCCACTAGGACAGTTATATCTTATATATATTTACAGCAAATTTCAATGGACAAAATGACCAAAGATGCCTAAAGCATTTTCCTTAAATTGAATGATTTTAACCCTGACTTTTAAACCTATTAAGGGGAGACACTACAGATGTAAAGGGCAGAACTTTTAAGTAATATATAATGAAACTTCTGTAGTTGATTACTTACATTAAGACAATTACTTTTTTGTACAAATTATAAGTTTTCTGAAATGTTTTGTTTATATATGCAAATGAGGAATTGTCTAATTAAATAAGCAACTATTTGCATATATTTCCTGAACAGAAATTTTAACATTGGATGAAGCCAGATTTAAAATTCTTGTTTCATTTTGTTGAAAGGACACTCTCAACAAAAATCTGTGATGAAGGTGTTGTTAGGTTTAGGCACAAAAACTACTTGGGCATGGGAAAAAAGGATGTTTTTACTTGAAGCACCCATGTTTGGTGGCACAAAACCTGATTGAAAAGCAATGACGGGTTGGTGAAAAACACCTAGGTTTGAAGGCTCAAACACCGCTGGGAAATGACACAGTGTGCTACTAAAAACAGCCAGGTTCAGTGCAACAAACACTAGAAAACACCATGAAGGGTCGCCAGAAAATAACTGGTGTTGATGTTTGTTGGTCTCCAACAGTGGTCTGCAGCTTGGCAGGCATCTCACTTAGGTGTCCTGCCATCCACCTTCTCCCCACCGCCAGATGACAAATTCAGTTCATTTATCGTGTCACCTTAGAAAAGTTGCTATGACACATGTGGAACAAATTTAGCATATTCATGGCTTGCACAAACATACAATGCCAACATTTCCCTCCAGCAACTTGGCTTGTATGCATCAGATTACAAATGATATAGGAGCAAACCCCTCTGTAAGAACCTTCAGAATACAGATAGGCATAAAACTGGAAAGTGCGGTGTAAGTAAACACTACAGAAGTGGGGATTTATAGCTCAAAGTAAAATGACAAAAACAGGGGCGTCGGTGGCTTAGTGGTAGAGCAGGCACTCCATGTACAAGGCTGTTGCCGCAGCGGCCCGGGTTCGAGTCCAGCCTGTGGCCCCTTGCTGCATGTCTCTCCCTCTCTCTCTCCCCCCTCCCACGCTTCACTGTCCTGTCAATTAAAGGCAAAAAATATCTTAAAAAGACAAAAACAAAACCTCATTGTGAGCAAAAAGGGGCCTTTAAAGATAGGTCATGTAAAATTTACCCCCAAAAAGACAATAAAGTTGAATAGGGTTATTTTTTTGGTTTACACATTTTCTTTTTTTTTTTTAAAGATATTTTTTTGGCCATTTTGCCTTTATTGGACAGGACAGGTAAGCGTGAAGGGGGAGAGAGAGGGGGGATGACATGCAGCAAAGGGCCACAGGCTGGATTCGAACCCAGGCTGCTGCGGCAACAGCCTTGTACATGGGGCGCCTGCTCTGCCACTAAGCCACCAGCACCCCGGTTTACACATTTTCTAAAATGTTATGTTTTAATATGGAAATAAGCATTTATTTTTATGTATTTACTTATTCAACCCATATTTAACCAGGAGATCAACAATCTCTTTTACAAAGGAGACCTGGACGAGACAGCAGCACATAAGAAGTTACAGCCAAACAACCACAGATATACAGTAACATGTAGGACACCTACGCACAGTGACAAGACCCAGCTGACTCATTCTTGCACTTATGAGAGCTTTAAAGTCAGGCGGAGAGACTAGTTCATGTTGAAGGTTATTTCAAGTAAGAGAAGCAGAGCACATAACAGCTTTCTCTCCCACCTCCATCAATTCATTAGGAACAGACAACAAAAGTAAGTCCTGTAGCTACAGTCAGAGCTCTGTTCAAAGTACAAATATATGAAGGGAGTTTACCCAGTATGGTTTTGTAAATGAACAAATGCCAGTGACTGAGCCTACGAAATGTTAATGATGGCCAACCAGTCTTGGAATAAAGCCTACAGTGATGAGTGAGGTCTTTACATTTGTAACAAATCTCAGTGCACTATGATATGCAGCATCTAATATGTAAATAACATGCAGATGCATTCATGTACAACAAAGCACCATAATCCAGAACCAGTAAAAATGACGATATAGAAGCAAACACCCCAAAATTTAAAAATCGACCAGTACACTTTTTCACCTGCAGTGTCTCCTAAACAAATTTGTACACTCACTCACTTTGTGCTCATTACTATTTGATGCTGTTGATGAGTTGATTGTTATTCTATGGTCAGTTGAAGTCATTGTACATCACATCTCAAAGGAGCCTCTGATGGACTGAAGTGTGCAGTTTCAAAATGTCTTCCTGTGTAGATGTTGGGACATCAACGAGGACTCGCCCTATTGGTGGATCATCAAGGGACCTATTGTTGTGTCCATAGCGGTAAATGCTTTCATTGTACAGAAGATAACAATGACTGCCTGACAGATTACAGATTGTTATGCAGATGATTTGTTTACTTTTTTTGGAGATGGTTTCTCAAAACAACATCTTTTGTGCCCGTTAGAATAGAGTATCAAAAACTGCCCTCACACCAGTTCTAGCCAATTACACACTTGGCCGCCCATATTGTTGCTCCGACATTCAATAATCACCTTGTTAGAAGAGATGTTTAGCCCAGTGCCCGTCAAGACTTCATCCTATTAAGGTTTAATTTCTCATTCTTGCTTTTCCAATCAACAGGTCAACTTCATTCTCCTCATGAACATCATCAGAATTCTGATACAGAAGCTGAATCCCCGGCTGATCCACTTCAATAACTCCTCTCAGTACAGGTAATGCTGTGGCTGCAGTGTGAGTGGCTGAAGTCAGCGCTGCTACAGTATCTCTGACTTTAATCATTACAGCATTTATTGCTTTCATCAAATTCAGCTTTCATCTTTTCCTCGCACAATTTGAGATTTTCAAAGTTGTGTCTGTGACTTGTTTATCTTCAACTGTTGAGCTCTTTAAGTCTGATGGACACATTTTCAAAAACTTTTTTCACTCTCTTTGATACTTCTACAGTCTGATAAGTAGATACTTTGATGTAGGCAAAGATTGCATGAAAACTACACCACAGCCGGCGATGTATAATTCATTCAGTCACTTCTAAACTTCAGAATAGTCAGTCTGGCCACGTCTACCTCTCCAGAATTAGACTTTCTAATTGAAACAGGCTCACTAATTGGCTGAAAGTGTTCAGAGACATCATGCATATCTGGATCTTATAAAAGACATACTGCAAGTCGAGGGATGCTTGACTTACTTGCACCAGGTAGATCGATCCACACATTAAAAAACACTACCTCTGCACTCAGACTCTATCATCCTCCCTTTGAGACACGCACCTGCTGCTACCTCTCCCTCATATAAAAAAAAAAAGTTGTTTACAGACTGACGCACACAAGCAAGCATCCTCTTGATTGGCATCGGATGATTAGCATGCCTGCATGCGTGATGCCATCCGGAGCAGCATTCAGATTAGACACTGCACTTAATGGCTCCCCGAGGTAGCTTCACCCTCCGCATCTTGTTTCTTTCCTTCTGTGCAACAGACGCCTGACTAAGTCCACCCTCCTCCTCATCCCTTTGTTTGGCACTCACTACATGGTCTTCAATTTTCTGCCTGACTACTTCAATGTTAACCTGCGCTTCTGTATCGAGCTCTGCATTGGATCCTTCCAGGTACAAACACACACGTGTATAAACACCCAGTATTCTGACAGTGATATATATTGTGCATGCTCAACACACACACACACACTCCAACCCATACCCAGAATGGTAGCTCTTCAAACCTTTGTTGTTTGTCAGATCAGTGAGCATGGGAGTGCATTCTATCTATCAGCGATGATGGGACTGTAATTAGTTTTTGCATGTTTTTTAATCATAAAACAATGTATTGGACAAAGTGAAAATTTGACCTGATGATGGCACTATAGGAAAAGTCAGGGGATCACCAAACAGTGACAGTAAGTTCTGGAATTGAAACTAAAACCAAAAGGAAATAAATAAAAGGACACATTAGCACTGAAAAAGGTTCCTCTGAAAAATAAAAAACAGGCATCACAGCGTCTGCAGTGATGCGGGTGCTGGGTCGGACCGTCGTGGTGAAGAGAGAGCTGAGCCAGAAGGTAAGGCTTTCGATTTACTGGTCCAGCTACGTACCAACCCTCACCTATGGTCATGAGCTTTGGGTAATGACCGAAAAAATGAGGTTGTGGATACAAGCGGCTGAAATGAGTTTCCTCAGAAGGGTGGCTGGGCTCAGCCTTAGAGATAGGGTAGGGAGCTCGGACATCCGAAGGGAGCTCGGAGTAGAATTGCTGCTCCTGTGCATCAAAAGGGGTCAGTTGAGGTTGTTCAGGCATCTGATCGGGATCCTCCTGGGTGCCTCCCGTTGGAGGTGTTCTGCACTGGTGGAGGAAAGACCCAGAACACACTGGAGGGATTACACATCTCATCTGGCCTGGGAACGTCTCAGGGTCCCCAGGAGGAGCTGAAAAGCATAGCTGGGGAGAGGGACGTCTGGAATGCTTTGCCCGGCCTACTGCCCCCACGACCTGACTGTGGATAAGGGGTTGAAAATGGATGGATGGATGGATTTAGCATTTTATGTGTTTTTCAATGACAATCTTCAGATTTTTTTTTCTTCGTGTAACTCTTGAAGAACTTTGGGCCAAGAGGAGTCATTCAGAGTCAGAAGACTGTCATTGAAAAACACTTCAGAAGACAAAAAAATCAAAACAAAGTCATTTTTAATGCCTGTGTTTTATTTTTCAGTGGAACTTAATTCAGTGTCAGTGTTTCCCTTTTCAATGCCAAACTTTATTTTCAATGCCAAAACTTACTGTCACTGATCTAGCTCCATAGAAAAGCAGTATGAAAAAAAAATTGATTAGTACAAAAAGGCTCTGCAGTGCTGTGTTGCTGGGAGTGTTTGCATCAACTGTAGACATGCAATTACAGAAAAGTCAAAATTGGCTTCCTCCACTTCATGCCATGGCACAGGCTGGTTTGCCAGCCAGCTCTTTAAATTGGATTCTGCTACTGCCTGCCTTCCTGTTGAGAATTTAAATTAATTCAGTGCAAAGTGTTTCAATAGCCATAACAACCCAGAAAGAGGTGAAAGTAGGAAGTTTAATTAGGTTTGTGTGGTATGAAGGTATTATGGTATAGCAGGGTATTTGGAGATCCAGAAAGTATAATTTTCAATACATTTTTTTTTTTGTTGTGATTTTTACTTTTTAATTTTGATTTATTATTGTCGTAGGCCTAAAGTGATTCTTTCATTCTCCAACTGAAAAAATATGCAGCTCATCCACCAAGTAAAAAAATGTTTTAAGACTTCCTCAACTGAAATGTGCATCATCTGCCTACGGCCTGGCACCTTTTCCTTTAAATTTAGCCAAATCTTAATAGTGGTGGCTAGTTATGAGTCGTAGTCGTAGACTAGCTATAGACTCGAAATCCAGAAAAGGAAAAGTCTCAGTGGAAAATAGAGAATTTAACGCTGCATGGACAGATTTGTTGGTTTTAGCAGGCAACTCTGAAAAGTTGAAATACCAAATAATCATACATAGCCCACTGCAGAATAGCTACCTTGTGGTAAAATATGTTAATTAATGTTTCTGTAAGTAATGTTTATAGGCTAGTTTAGTGTTAAAAAACTACACTTCCATTTTCACAGGAAATGTACTGTTTGCATACAGTCGCTTTCAAAATAAACGCACTACATCAACAAACGCACGTGGTTACGTTTAGCCAACACATGTATGTGGTTGGATTAAGGCAACAAAAGCACGTGGTTGGGTTTAGGATTAGGGTTTGGCTTCACAAAGTATAGTATATATCATATAGTAAGTGAACACCAGCCTCCCGGGTGAAAGTCGGTGGTTGTTGGATCTATCCATCACCCCTCCCGCCCACCCTTCTCAGACTTTTGCCCCCTTAACGTACATTGTTGTCCGGCCGCGTTTCCCCCGATGCGGTAAAGCCAGTTACACGATAACGATAGGAAGGCTTTTTTTGTCGGTGTCTGACGCTGGAAGTCACTTACCAAGCGCCAGTATTTGACAACTTCAGAGTGAGACTGGGTCGGGCTCTTTTGACAGTAAAGGTTGTTGACCCCTGTATTAAACTTCTACAGAGATTCTGTATTGAGGATGTATTGTCGTGCACAGCACACTCCACCAGAGGTCAGTCTCTACCAGTTCACAGGCAGCTGAGCCGAGAAAGATGGCCACTATGAGTGGTGGGGATAATGTTACAGGACTGTAAACAGCTGGTCAGCAATGGCAGAGAGCGACAACAGAGACGAGAGCATGTAGACAAAGCATATTTTCACATCTAAATTTGTGAATTAAGGTTTATTTCGACCAAACCTGGTGATTGTTGGAACAACAAACAGACCAATTAATATGTTTGGGGTTTTTTCACACAAATACTATCATATCCTGCATGCCCTGGTGAAATGTAAGGATGTATGAAGGTATGAAAAAGTATATACTGCCCAAGCCTTAGTCTATTTTTTCTACATGTATGAGTAGAAAGATAAAAGCAAAGGCAGCAGAGTTCCTCCTCCTTGAGATTACAAACAGCCTACAATGTATTATTGAGATATAAATCCAACCCGCTCATTATTCACTCTTGTTTGCTGGCTGTGTGACAGAAACATACTATAATAGATTTTTCTAACATATTTCACATCTTGGGCCTGTCAGCTATCGCTTGTCACCTGATATTTATTCATCTTCACATGAGCGACCTTTTAGTGGTGTAGACTTGTTCTAGATGTTAATGATTAAAACCATCTCTCTTACAGGGGCTTCTTGTAGCGATCCTCTATTGCTTCCTCAATCAGGAGGTCAGTACATGCCACAGCTCTTTCATGCATTTACTTTAACATCATTCAACAAAGCACACAGATAATTTACAGCTCTCTGTTGCACAATAAACCTGTGTACCCAGATCACACACCAGTGAGGGGTGAACTGTTCAAAGCAAAAGTAATTTGCACCTCTCTTCCCCTCGTTGCATAAGAGAAGGACCCCTTGCACTTATGTAACCGCCAACATTAACGTTAGGTCGACCTCACGCAGTCTGTGTTGAATACTCACAGGAAACAGTGTTTATCTGTTTGGTGCTTTAGGGCCTCATGACTAATACGTAGAAGTCACTCAATTATCACAGACTAATGGGTGTGTTAATTTATTTTACACCTATATCCTCTTGTAGATTAAAATGATATGGTTTAGATAAATTACAGGTGTCGTTTATCAGTGAATGACGTTCTGATGCCAAGGAAAATGTATGATATCTGATTCCTCATAAATTTGACTGATACCCCCATGACATGATGCAATAAAGGTGACTTTATGTCCCAGAAAATGACTTGTGTGATGCAGGGGGAACAAGTGATTGGATTTATTGTTCAAGTTTAACCTGTCAAGACTCAAGTTTTTGTTCCTGTTTTTAAAAGTTTAAAGAAATAGTGGAACATAGTAGGAAATACACATATTTGCTTTGCTGCAGAGAGTGAGAAGATCAACATCACTTTAATGTCTGTCCATTAGATATAAGGCTGCGTTCGTTTAACTAATCTGATGCTCTACACTAAAATGGGAGCGTTGTTGTTCGAAAAAACAGAGCGTTCCATTTCTACATGAATTAACATACAGTTAAAATTATTACACATTCACTCAGCTTGGTGCTCTGCTGCTCTGAGAGTGTGGTGTTCTGAATAACACAACAGTGCACTCCAACGGTGCTCCGAAGAGTGTGCTCTGGCACCTTGAGTGAGTGTTTCCGAACACACCCTAAGGCCCCGATCACACAGAAAATGTTTTGCAAGTTGCAAAACGTGAGGTGCACCGTGCTGCCTTTTTTAAAATTGAATGCCGCAAGTAAAAAAACGCTTGCATGCCTTTTGATTGTTGCTAGGCGACCACCCCATCACCTCCTTACCCTAACCTTCCCATGTAATCAATGTACTGTTTATTTTGGCTTGTTAAAACTACCGAATTATCTCACAGTAATTAATAGCTAGTTCCTAAAATGGACAGGCAGAGGGTACTTGCTGTAGGTCTGTCAGAGGGTGAGAGGCTGTCAGTAAATAGTTAGTTGGGCACAGAGAAACTGAGATCTGTGTGGGTACATGGTAACTGCTGTTTGTAAAGTCGTATAGCTCTGGGTATCCAGCAACAGCTACCACCAGTTTCTGTACACTTGTTGTCATGACCACCACAGTAGGCCTGCTTCTCAAATCATCCAATTGGACAATGGGAAACAAGCGGCGATGACGTAGGGGCACTTTGCTGCTCTGAGTTGATTTTCTTTCATATTGAGGAGCTCTGAGCACTCCAGCAAAAACACCAGGCGCCTAGAGTGCAGAAACGTTAGGTGCGTAGCAACGCAAAAACAGCGAGCAAAAAGCTTCTCATTCTCATTAAACACAAAACACCTCCAGCTGCTAAAACACTTTCTGTGTGACCGGGGCCTCAGGCTACAGTTAGCAGCCTGTTAGTTTAGCTTGGTATAAAGACGAGAAAGAGGAGGAAAAGCTAGCCTGGCTCTCTCTAAAGGT
The DNA here is from genome assembly GCF_006386435.1 of Epinephelus moara. Taxonomy (NCBI): domain Eukaryota; kingdom Metazoa; phylum Chordata; class Actinopteri; order Perciformes; family Serranidae; genus Epinephelus; species Epinephelus moara. The sequence continues at coordinate 24,966,974 of NC_065515.1, forward strand.
GACAACATGCACCTACCTGCAACTCTAAAACTCACTAATTAACACAGTAGTGTACAGTATATTTTGTTTGATTAAGTCATACAAACAGCAAAGTGTATAAAAGACAGTTTGCCATTTTATGGGACTATTTCCTGGCATCCAGCAGTTGCCAGGCAACCAGTGTTGACTCCAAGAAGTGCCGCTCCTGGCCAAGAGATTATCCGACACATAACCATTTGTGCTAAGCTAAGCCAATCTAACCAGCTGCTGGTTGTAGCCTTATATTAAACAGAATGACAGACGACAGCAGGATTGATTTTCTCATCTTACTTCACAATTTCCGAAATGTCAGGCCATTGCTTTCAGTATTTTTTATTATCTTTATTGACAGACTCAAGGTCCAGATATAAAAGACACACACAATAGTATATTAAATTGAAGTGTTGTGTGAACATATTAAAGTAATCATCTTGGAGATTTTCATTCAAATAAATTGGTTGGCCCACTTATGAAAAGCCTCGTATCTGCTGTATTTATAACCGGGTGTCTGTGGCAACATTCCCAGAAAAATATCACAAACAGTACACAGTCATTAATAATCCATTCTCACACACACCTAAACATACATATTGGTACACGCACACACACATACCGTCTATACTGTGGTAACCCTTTCATCTCGCCAGCTGCAGGGCTCATGAAACAAGCTAATATAAATAAATTCACCAGCCTGGTTTCAAGCCTTAAGTCAGCCAACAAACACACTATAATCACTGCTTATCGCCATGGGTGCCCACAAAGAGAAGGAAACAGAGATCTTCGAGACTGGAACTTTAAATTAGATCATGTTTATTATTTTTTTTGCATAACGATTTAAACTATACAGTGCAGCAACAACATCATCTTTCTACTTTGATAACAGCCTTATGCTGCATTTTCTGATTGTGTATGTATGTGTTTGGCAGGTCCAGAAAGAGGTCCACATGCAGTGGCTGAGGTGGCAGGAGAGGAGCTATGGTGTGGTGTCACCTGCTGCAAAATGCAGCCAGATGGACACACCCTTCTAGTGGTAGCCCTCACTCTTCTCTTATAGGTCTTCAGCTAATAAGACATTCACCAAGAATTGCTTCTGTGCAGGTCACTGGCTCCAGCGGGTGTTGGCCACGTCTGAACGTTTTCATCCCAAACTCATTGTTAGACTCTATTCTACTGACCGTTTTCCTTCAGCCAGTAAAGAGTTGCTGAGATAAACCTTCTATTAGAGAATGATCCTGAAATCATTTGACATTTTACACACATTTCAAGACAGAGCCTGTGAATCTCATATGCATTTCCCATAAGACACTGTGGTAACAACTTTATAAAGATCAGCTCCGAGATTTCCTAGTTTCACCAGATAACCCACAAACTGACAAACTGTCTTGCTCAGTGTTTAATGCAATCACTGATGCTGCAGCAAAACCTGCTGAACATTTGATATCCAGACTTTTTCCTATGGAGCCGACCCACAAATGATTCATCACTCAGCTGAGTAGTTGAAATGGGTCATCATTAGGGACGCACCAATGCGATACTGATGTCTGATATCTGTCCAATACTGATTCAAATAGCTAGATTAGGTATCATGACAATGGGGCCCGTTTTATTAAGTTCAATTCCATGTGTATCTCTGATTACATGCACATACTACGTAATGTCTCAGCAGTGCTGGTAGACTACATAGCAGAGGGAGCTGACAACAAACATTTCAGCTGTAAGGGTGTGTTTCCTGCTTGCTATGTCACCAAGTTACGGTTACTGGTGTACGATCTATTATTTTAATAATAAATTCACAAAATTTATACCTATGTATTTATTTGTTACATTTTGATTTATAGATTTAGGAACACAATGTTTAAGTCAAGCCTGATGTTGCCTTACATATGAAATATATACTGTAAGAATGATCCCAGTCACTTTAACACAGTGAGGCATACAGCTCATTAATAAAACACTGGTAGCAGTATCTGGACTGAAAACATTGGATTGGTGCATCCCTGGTTATGTTTTATGACTTTCATATTATTCAGTGCTATAATAACATTGTATTACATAATATATTACTCATATTATCTCAGACTGTGGGAGGCATTCTTTGATTTTTATGAGTTGTTCAGCACACAGGGAGATTTCCCCTAAGTGTGTGCATGCTTTGTTGTGGTCTTTGTATTTATTTAAAAAAGAAATTTGGTGTAATATTATTTATTTATTTATTTATTCTCAGTAAGGATCAAGGTCAAAATCAAATACCTCACTTGCAGCTTAATGAATGAATATCTCAAAGTGTACTCGTGATCAGCTGAGGCATCAGCTACTACAGTCTGTTCTTTTTTCCTTTTGAGTGAAAACCTGGACACCCTTGAACTTTGATGGCACAACATTGAGAGCCACTTCACTGTGTACTTGTAGTTGCGTGTTGTGTGTTGTCATGTCATGTGGTCGCTTCCACCAATATGAAAGAAAACCTCCACTGCCATCTGCAAGTCAGCAAAGGACTAAAAAACACAAACAGAAATAATTCCTAATTATTTGATATCAATATATATGATGCTTACTTATTGTACAGTGTTTTGACATGCATGGTTAAAAAGGACTGATAAAACTACAACTCCCATAATCACCAAATTTGCATTAGATCTCTTTTTGTTAGAAATTTAGACTGTTGGTGTAATTTTTGTGTTGTAAACTGATGTAAATATTTCCGTCAAGATAAAAGATCATGCAAAATATTGAATCACTGCCCAGTTCTGCACCGTCCACAATCCCCTTGTTACAATATACATTTTTTGTAAATGAAACATTTGCCTTAAACTAAATGTTTAAACTAGTCTCTATTGTTTCACAGTCACTTCTCTCTGTTGTTGCATTAGATGTTGCTGCTTTCCTTGTGCCTCTGTGGTGTTTTAATGCCTTGGTCTTGCAAGTTAAAGCATAAAAATGTTTACTGTGGCTCTCTGCAACCTCTCTCACAGAATAAAGATATCAGCTGGCAGCTACAAAGTGTTAAATCATCAATCGTGATAAAAGCTACGACCGTCAAAGTCATTGTGGCTGCACGTAGTTCATACACAGTAGATGCAATCTGAATACAATGTGTGCTGATATTAGAACACTATATAATTATTTATTTATTTTTTTTTCCCCAATTAAGCTGTCATTCATAAAAACAATATGAAAGTATTTTGTAAAATTTCACTTTTGCTTCATAAGAAAAGCTTAATAAATTTTATTCTTAAAGACGATGGCATAATATTTGTCTCCTTTTTTTTAAACACATTTGTTTTGCCATAATGAGGTATCTATGTGTTTATTAGACATTTAATGATGATATTAGTTGTATAGACTATATGTTATATTCCTAGATGTTGTTATAAAGTTTATTTAGGTGGCTGTGTGCATGAGCCTAGGATAGAGAGGAGAAACATTAAAAACCATTAGAAGATTTCTGATGGTTTCTAATGGGAGGGGAACAAATAAAAACCATCATAACCCATTAAATACTTAACATTATAGTCTGTATTGACTTCTGTATACAAACCACTACAGACATTTAAAAAGTCACAGCTACAGGCACAAAAATAAACTACTGTTCTAGCATGCCTATAATAAACTGTAACTTAGTGGTGTATAATGAATCTTCCACTGCTGTTCAGTGTGTGCGTCTCACTTGATGAGCATCCTGCAAATGCCAAAAATGTAATCCCTAGGATGACACATTTTTGATGAACACTTATACAAGATGCTATATTTGAGTAGTTTAGATGGATGATCCCTGATAGTGTTTGGATATATGGCATCTGCTCAGGAAATGGGAGGTAATGCTGCACCTTCACTCAGTACTGTTGAGCTGCCCTTTTGCTCACTGGTCAGCAGCTGAGGACCAAACTTCCTCCAGTAAACTGACATTAAATAGGTGCAATTTATCCATAATAAACCAGGTTAGTCCCATTGAGATTTGGAAACCTCTACTGCACTGGAGCCCTGGTCAAGACGGGCATAGAAAGTTGCAGACGGAACAAAAAACAATGCTAAAAACAGATTATGATACTAAAATGCAGCTCAAAGTAGGGGGAAAAAATGAGATTAATCCCTTTATATTCCTTTTGCAGATTATTCCAAGTGGTTGTTGGAGCAGAACACATGAAGGCTGTCTTCCTCTGTCCTTAAACTAGGGACACACCAAATATACAATATGTGATCTGAGATCATGATTGAAAAATAAACTCTTACAGCAGTGATGGGCGAAGTGTTCAGAGCTTTACTTGAGTAATAGTTGTACTACAGTGTAAAAATATTCAGTTACAAAGTTAAAGTCCTGCATTCAAAATCTTACTTACTTAAGTATTAGCTTTAAAATGGCCTGATATCAGACAGAACTGTCAACTCTATTCCCATCATTTCATCTTCAGAATCGGTCAACTTGAACTCAGTGGAGTGGGCAGATTCAAAGGTCTGGACCCAGGCGAGCTTCTTGTGCCTCTGTGGTGTTCTAATCTCTTGTTCTTGTTAAAGTTAAGGCATAAAAATGTCTACTCAGCTTCATTATGGCTCTCTGCAACCTCTTTCACAAAATAAAGATATCAGCTGGCGGCTACAAAACATTCAATCAGTGAAAAAGCTACGAACATCAAAGTCATCACTTAATCTTTAGACTCAGTAGAGTGGGCGGATTCAAAGGTGTGGTCCCAGGCAAGCTTTTGAATATTAATAAAGTAACAAAATTAAAAGTAGTCATTATGCAAAATGACACATTTCAGAAGCATAAATTGAATTATAATTATTGATACATGCATGTTTCATCACTTTCATGCTGCAGCTGTTAAAGGTGGAGCTAATTTAAATTGCTCAATATGCTGGGTGGCTTAACCTAGGTATATTATAATACATTATAATCTAATCAGCTGACAATAGGTGTTCACTCTCCTAGTTATAAAATCAAACTTTGCCACGATCTCTCTCAGCCATCATATCCAGAGTCCGTCTTATCTTCACCACCTCTGCCACCACCAGCGTCTAGACCCCAAGGGGTCCTCATTTGACTATGGATTCATCACCCACCTTAAAGCATACCATCTCTAGGGGCCAAAGAGTTTCTCATTTTTTCAGCTAATAGATATTCTTTTCACTATAAAAAATGAGTCTCTCCTGACTGAAATGTAGTGGAGTAGAAGTAGTAGTAACATAAAATGGAAATGCTGATGTACAACTGCCTCAAAATTGTACAACTTCCCACCACTGTCACACAGATGCTTCATAGATAAAGCTATGACTCAGTGTTGTATACATGAACACATATACAATGTATAGAGTATTCAATTATGAAGCCCACTGGGAAAATACCCTCTTCTGAATTCACTCTAAACTTCCTGAAGTAAAGTTCCACCCAAACATGCTGTCACAAAAAAACCCAGATGTTTGCACCATCAGCCTTGATGTTATAAGCAGTCTCTTCACCTAATGAACTCGCTCTTGGAGTCTCTTTGACCTCCCATGTTCCCTGGCTGACCGAGCCTCCTGACTCCTGACTGCTTTATGACCTTGATGTCAGGGTTCACAGCAGGGCCACATCACGGCGCAGCCTGCCTGCCTGCCTGCTGACTCTCTTTAGCGGTGCTTTGGGATTTGAGGAATGGGAAGTGCAGA
>NC_065515.1:24973134-24988380 GCF_006386435.1 Epinephelus moara
CTGTTTTTACTGTGTTTCTCAGTTATTATTTAATGTCTTACATCAATCATATGTTTGGTTTTAATATGACATGATGTCTTCCTGAACCTCAAGACTGTCTGTTATTTAAAGTGTGTCCTGTAATTTGAGTATATAAGGTATATAAATATATATCTTTTACTATACAAGTACATTAGATAATAAGTAATCAGTGTACATCAGTTTTACACGTCTTACCTGGATACCATATTTGTGTCGAATGCCAACCTGCATTTAGATTACAGCCCGCAATTTACACCGTAACTATCGGGTAGTTACGGTGTAATCTGTTGTACTTACGGTGTACCAGTGTAGTACGTACCAATAAATACACAGCAAAAACAGATGTGTTAAAAATGACATGTTGTGCAGAATTTTAACACATGTAGCAAGTGTGCTCAGGGACTACACATGTTGTGTCAAATTTAACATTGAACAAGTCACAGCCACAGGACAAGTCGCAGCCATTGAACAAGTCACAGCCACTGAACAAGTCACAGCCACAGGACAAGTCACAGCCATTGAACAAGTTACAGCAACAGGACAAGTCACAGCCATTGAACAAGTCACAGCAACAGGACAAGTCACAGCCATTGAACAAGTCACAGCCATTGGACAAGTCACAGCCACTGGACAAGTCACAGCAACAGGACAAGTCACAGCCATTGAACAAGTCACAGCCATTGAACAAGTCACAGCCACTGGACAAGATACAGCAACAGGACAAGTCACAGCCATTGAACAAGTCACAGCAACAGGACAAGTCACAGCCATTGAACAAGTCACAGCAACAGGACAAGTTACAGCCACAGGACAAGTCACAGCCATTGAACAAGTCACAGCAACAGGACAAGTCACAGCCATTGAACAAGTCACAGCCACAGGACAAATCACAGCCATTGAACAAGTTACAGCCACAGGACAAGTCACAGCCAATGAACAAGTCACAGCCACAGGACAAGTCACAGCCACAGGACAAGTCACAGCAACAGCACAAGTCACAGCCATTGAACAAGTCACAGTAGGTTCATGAGGTATCCTGGGGATGCAGGGGTCAGGCTGAGGGGAGGACCCATGACAAAGCCAGCAGCATGGGCCCCCTACCTGTGCCAGGAGTAAGTACCGTCAATGCCTAATCCAGCTCCAATGGGCTCCCCAAATACCACACACCCTGTAGACAGAGAGAAAAAACCCCACCGTAGCGAGTCCCACCTGCTGAAGAAGACTGCAGTATGAGGCCGAAAACGTGAGGAGCTCAGTGAGTGAACCTCTGGTTTAGAATCTTTATACGAGGACCAAATATGAACACTGATATTTGTTCTGTTCTTTAAGTGGAGTGAGCAAAGTGGGATATGGTATTCAAATCAGTGGTAGCAGGCATGGCCTTCCATCAAATAATGTTTATATGTATGTTTGAAATGTGTAACAGAGCTGTTGAGAGACTGATTGCATGTATTTATGTGTCTGAAACAGTAAGGGTGAGATATGGTCTGACCTTTCACAGACTTAACATTTCTGGTTGTTGTAGTCTGTTCTCTTCTGTTCAGTTGTCGTCTGTTCCTGTCCTGTTTGGTGGCTGATCCAAAGCACACAGTGATGGGTGTGCAGAGAACAGACTGGATTATTGCCATGTAGAACTGGATCAGCAGCTCCTGAGGCAGGTTGAATTTCTATTACATCCTCTGCTGTGCATGTGTAGGCTACTGATGTGTGGAATGGGTAAGGTTGTGAAGACATGACTATACTTTAAAAACTGCAAAGGCTCCCATCTGTTTTGGAACAGACAAGTGTGTGTAGGATGTTTCAAACTCTGCCTGCTTGTTTCTTTAACTTTGTGTGTTGCACTTTGTCACTTTAACACTGCTGAAGGCCTTTTACACACACTGAGCATGTTGCACACATACTAAATATTATATCTGAAACTGTGACAAACTGAGATGAGACTAGTCTGGTGAATAAAGAGAGCATTCTGTCGAGAGCTGACTATGAACTAAGTTGCCTCATACAGAGGATAAACCGTGACGGCAGCCATACCTCTGATGCCACCCTGAGGTCAAACAAAGCTGTTTTTCTCCATTTTTCAATGATCATTTCATCCTCACAGCATGACAACAGACTTCAAGTCTTACTGTGGAGAAAACATTATTTTTGTTTGTCTTACAAACCCAAAGTAATGCTTAATTACTTCATGAAATACTGATATGACATAAAATTGTCAACTGTTTTATATGACAATCTTGGCAGCAGAATGGGCCTTTGAAATGCATTAAAAAATGTATACAGGTACATGTAATGTGCATGTGTGTGTGTGTTTTTGGTCTTTTGCAGTGGCTGATGGTCCCACTACACTTCCTCTCCCCGTTCTGAAGTGTTTACAACCTGTCCAATGCGTTTATCTTCTTACCTCCCTGATCTGTGATGGTTTCTCAGAACTTCTGGATATGTGGAAATGCTTTAAAATGACACAGTAATCCAGATGACTCAGTGTAGCTGCTTGTTTAGAGAGACTCCTGTTCTACCATTTTAGCAGCATTTCAGCCACTACACACCTGCAACTGATTCACTATTTTAAAAGCTTCACATTAACTCAACATCACTGAAGTTGAAATAAATCTCACAATACAGAGTGTCACTTTACAGATGTATGGATGTTAGCAAACAAGTGAAGAAGGGTGGAATTACAGTGACAGTTGCCATTTGAGATGTTTTTTTAAGTGACTTTTACTTCATCTGTGAAAATGGCAAAAAAAAAGTTTTGGCAGCTGAATTCATTTTTTTTTTTCAGGATCACTTTTCCAAGTGTTTTTGTTGTCATACTCACGTCGGACACAAGAGGCTTAAGTGCACCATTACACAGTGTTCTAAATGTGACTAAAAACTTTCATATTTTCTTCCAGGTGAGTTGTAAGCGCTATAAACACAAGGTACATATGTGTGCCTGATGTATCATTACTCTGCAAAAACCAGTTGCTCCAAATCATACATGCTAAATTACAAAGCACATTAATCTGTGATGACATTAGTTGTTGCTAAACTCACGTCAAGAGACGGCTGGGATGTCGGCTTTGTGCAGTTTGGTTCACATCCACTCTCGGGAGCTCCTGGACACAAGAGGAGTCCTGCCCTAAAACAACAAATACATTCATTAGTACTCATGTAATAAGAGAAAATAATACAGTGTCTGCTGTCAGCATTGATGTTACTCAAAATTTTGTTGGACTAATGGACTGTAAAGTGTCGGCCTGCAGACTGAATCATCTCTGTTTTAACATTATTAATCTGTCACAGGTTATTTTAGTGCAGAAAACAGGCGTCATCTATCACACTGATTATGATGAAATATATTTAGACAAGTTAGCTATAAGAAATACATAATCCCACAGACTGAGAGTAGGTCAGATAATTTATGATTCATTAAGTAAGAGATAAAATAAGGATAAACAGGTGCACATGTGGCTAGTTTACACAATAATATACACTACTTTAAATCAGAAGCTACTCACCCTTTAGTCCACAGTGAACAGCAGCAGCTCAGGTGGCGGAGAAAGAGAGATAATGGTTAGTAAAACAAATAATGTCTTATTTATTGAATAAATCACATTACATGGGGAACCAGGCTTACAAAATAACAGGTCAGAAACTCATACTCACCTTTTTTTAGTCCACGGTGAACAACAGCAGCTCAGGTGGGGGAATGAGAGAAGAGGAAAGTCAAAAATGGTTGGTAAGAAAAGAAACCTTAGCAAAATAAACATATCAAAGAAAAAATGGTTGATAAATAAGCTCACACTTACCTTTTTTGTCCATGGTGAACAGCAGCAGTTTAGCTGGTAGAGTGAAAACAGACATAAAAGATTAGGGAGACAAGTACTCTTTAAATTATTGGGTATTATGAATATAATGTATTTTATATAGTTACGTTACCTTTTTTGCCATATGAAGGCATTTTTGGTTTCTGGAGGATTATGTTAGGGGGGCAAATTGTTAGGAATATAGGCTAAATGTTAGGCAAACTACAAACTAATTTTGGGGAGCTTTGTTGGTAACATGTTTCCATGAGGATTGTTCGTATGGGATGTTCTGTTTTTTTAGGTGTCCAGATCATTCTCAGTCATTTGGTGGTCTCAGATTGAAGTGCCTTGTCTTTTTTCCTTCTCTTTTCCTTTGTGTTGACCTGGAGAGGACTGCTGCCAGCTTCACTGGGAGGGTATGACATGTGTGATTCCAGTTAATGGCCTCTGGAGGAAGATATTCGGGAATTCAAATTGTTCGAAATGTTTAATGGCAGACTTTAACTACTTTTGGGGAGCTTCATTGGTCCAATGTTTCCATGAGGTTTGTTTATGTTGGATGTGTAGGAGCAACTATTGTTGTGAGAAGGAATGTAGTTTTAATTTGAACACTAATCAAAATAATGTTTCTTTGCCCTGCCAGACGCAAAGGCAAATTTGTCTTCCTCAGCCCCGCCAGACGCAAAGGCTTAATGCACGGGGTGTCAACAGCCCTGCCAGACGCGAGGGCTATCTGGGGCATCGCCGGCCTTGCCAGACGCAAAGGCCGGCCCTCAGGATGAAAGAAAGAAAGGTTGATCCATCCACCGTGCAAAGTATGAGGAGATACTCTAAATAAGTCCCAGTGCAAGACGCTACGTGGGGTGTTGACAGCCCTGCCAGAGGCAAAGGCTGCCTGGGGCTTTGCTTGCCCAGCCAGACGCAAAGGCAAGCCCCCTGGGTTAAATAAAGTCAATCCGGTGGTCCCAGTGCAAGACGCTATCTGGGATGGTAGCAGCCCTGCCAGACGCAAGGGCTACTTTGTCTTCCTCAGCCCCGCCAGATGCAAAGGCTACATGCACGGGATGTCGACAGCCCTGCCAGACGCGAGGGCTATCTGGGGCATCGCCGGCCTCGCCAGACGCAAAGGCCGGCCCTCAGGATGAAAGAAAGAAAAGTCGATCGTTCCACTGTGCAAATAATGAGGAGATAAACTAATAAAAACCCAGTGCAAGACGCTACGTGGGTGTTGACAGCCCTGCCAGACGCAAAGGCTGCCTGGGGCTTTGCTTGCCCAGCCAGACGCAAAGGCAAGCCCCCTGGTTTAAAAAGGGTCAATCCGGTGGTCCCAGAGCAAGACGCTATCTGGGGTGTTAGCAGCCCTGCCAGACGCAAAGGCAGCCATAGGAATGACTGTTCCTGCTGTAATGGGGAGGTGATGAAGAGCGGATGTGTGATTGCTTCGATGTCTCAAGCAGAATATTCAGCCCATCCATCGTTGAGTCAATCCGAGTCGCTCTCTTCAGCCCATCTCCGCCTCTTCGCAGCAGCCTCCTCCCCGTCGCTGTCCTCCCTGGTCCTCTTCATGGAGGAGGCACTGCCAGAAGATTGAGGGACCGCAGCATCTTCAAGCTCCTCGGAAGATTCTTCTTGGGAGATGGACCCGAAGTCTTCAGGATCAAACGGAGGGATAGAACGGCTGTTCTCAGAGTCCCAGTCCACGTCCCACAAGGGCACGTCCGCGTCCTCTTCCGGTTCCCCGTACATGTTCCTGAAAAGCAGATCTTCAACAGCAGAGTTATTGGGAACATCACAAGGGTCAGCATTAGGATGGGGAGCAGCATAAGGATCAGCATTAGGATGGGGAGCAGCATAAGCATCAGCATTAGGATGGGGAGCAGCATAAGCATCAGCATGAGGATGGGGAGCAGCATAAGCATCAGCATGAGGATGGGGAGTAGCATAAGGAGCAGCATGAGGATGGGGAGCAGCATAAGGATCAGCGTAAGGATGAGGAGCAGCATAAGGATGAGCATAAGGAGCAGCATAAGGAGCAGTATAAGGGCGAGGAGCAGCATAAGGATAAGGAGCAGCGTAAGGGTAAGGAGCAGCATAAGGGCGAGGAGCAGCATAAGGATAAGGAGCAGCATAAGGGTAAGGAGCAGCGTAAGGGTAAGGAGCAGCGTAAGGATAAGGAGCAGCATAAGGGTAAGGAGCAGCGTAAGGATAAGGAGCAGCGTCAGGGTAAGCAGGGAAATCATAAGGAGCATTGTGATCAGCATAAGGCACAGGATGAGGAACAGCAATGGGAGCAAGGTGGTAAGCAGGAAAGGGAGCAGGTGGTGGAAGCTGCTGCTCACCCTCTACATTACCAGCCTGAAGCACGTCCACGTCATCCACCCCGACAACGCCAACCTCTTCCTCCTCCTCCTCGTAGTCAGGCAGGACTGGGTCATCGGGGGGGCTCTCAGCGGCAGGGGGTGCGGTGCTGAGTGGCCAAAAGGAGCCTCCTGAGGAAGAATAAAATTGAAACAGAATTACACACCAGGCTTAAAGGCCTAATCAGTCATTTTTGACCTGATGCATTACATGTACTTTGTAGAAAAACCACCATCAAACAGAGTGCCACTGCCACCTCTAAAACTCCTATCAATATTGTGCAGTTCTGCTACTTTTATTTGGAACATTAGGACGGGATGAGGGTAATATGATAATACTTTTATGCTGGATAAATCTTGACTGGACACAGGCAGCTAATCAGCAGCTACGTATGTGCTCTCATTACATCATGTTACATCTTAAAGTTTTGCTTTGCGAGTTGTTCCATATTTGGCTGCCAAAGGCTAAAGAAGATTTACACCATTCTGACCATAAACAGATTCTGACTATTATACTAGTCTGACTTTAACTGTGGTTATGTGAAACGTGATATGCTTTCAGAGGCAAAACCAGGAATGTGAACAGTGTTATTATGTAGAATTGTATATATATATATATATATATATATATTTGTGTGTGTGTGTGTGTGTATGTACGTGTGTATGTTAACATTTCAACAGCTTATTAGCTGAGATTCAACAGTTCGACTGTTTCACTTTGTCTGTAGGTATGTGACAGATTATCTATAGGGTAAGGTAAACGTCCCTATTAAGCCCACATACCATATAAGCCCACTTGTGACTTTTGAATTAAAAAAAAAAACTACATCACCATTTTTGCTGTGTCATGGTTCTTCCAATGAAGCTGCTTGTTACATAAATTATACTTTTCATTGTAAGCCAATCAGATTTGTTGATATTGAGTTATTGCAGCAAATGTGTGACATGTGCCTGCTGCTCCCAGAGGAAGCTGCAAAAAAACTTCAGTGAATTTGGTGCCCTCAGAAAACAGCTTTTTTTTTTCCATATTTCTACTCCTAATCACTCATTTGTTATCAAAATTTAAGAGATTAGTGCTTTGAATAAAACATATGTCAGAATATTACTCAAATTAGAATTTTTCTTTTTTTTGAAGTCAAAATATGCGTTTTAGCATGCTAGCAAACAGCCCACATGCTGCATCAATACAGTCGCTGCATAGCATTGTTCATTGCAATGACATAAAGCATGATAAGCATGTATAGTTTACATTTTTGTATGCAGAATATATTATTATACTGTTAAATAGATAATAAATGTGTATATTTATCTTTATTTTTTAATTAACATTTTTACCAAGTGGGCTTAAAGGGGACACTAGCAAAAAAATCACAGAGTGGATGTAAATGAGTATAGCTGATTACTTCTGTGCATGATCAATTGATACTTTTCATGTTATGTTAGTGCAGCATATATAGATTCATTTCATGTAGTTGTTTTTTTAATGTCATGTGTGTAGAATAAAATATTCTGACTTTTAACCAGAAATTCACTTATGTTCCCTTTAAGCCCACTTGACTGTTTCAATGGAGATTTTTCCTTTTTGACTTTTGAACCATTTTCCTGCCTAACTTTGATCTCATGTAATCAATCATCTCCATAATTCAGATAATTAAATATCATTATATCATCATTTATTAGGGAGGATAGGAGTGAAGAGAAAATGAAAATAGCTATTGAGAACTAAGAGATTACAGATTTTAATAGAACAAGTCTGGATTGTTAAAATTTTTAAATATATATATTTATTTATCAGCAAATCATGAAGTAGGCTTATTTTGAACACCCATGGGTTTAAAGGGTACATTAAGTACCCTTTAAACCCATGCCAGACTTTTGACATATTTTGACAAATTAAACAATAAAAACACTCACTTAAATTAGGGCGATATATATCAAAAATGTCTGAAAAGCAGATTTGGAGGGCTTAATAGGGACGTTTACCCCCTGTGTGATAATTCATAAACATATCTACATATTCACAGAATAATTTATTTGAACTTGAACTGTTCACTCAACCTATGCAGCATGGGTTACGTGAGTAGTTCAAGTTCGACAAAATTATTCTGAGAATATATTCTGATTTGTCACTTATACTGAACATATAATAAACATCTGCAGACAAAGCAACACATTTGAATTATTGTTGAATCTCAACAAATAAACTGTTGAAATGTTACAAATACTCCATAACCTATCTGTAGGTGGACAATCAAAATGAGGTGTAACCCATAATTCTACATAATAACACTGTTAACATTCCTGGTTTTGCCTCTGAAAACACATCATGTTTCTTATAACCACAATACAAACCAGACTAGCCTATAACAGTAATCAGAACTATAAGACACAATTCTGTCATGTTGCATCATATATATAGTCCAGTGACAGAGAGAGTAGAAATGATGTGACACTGTGGAAACTGTGTGTTTCTAAGTGGATTTCGTTGCCTCCAAGTTAAGCTGTGTAAAACACTCGGATGCAGCGAAAACCTTTGAGCGCACAGACCTGTGCGCGCGATTACGCATGACAAAATGCGGGTTACTTCAATAAATCATGAACAATAATGAACAGGGATTCACCAAAAATTTTTAACACCAACATCTGTGCTTCTCATTGTCTATATTTAGCCTACTTAACGCCACTCTCAGTTTATCAGTTTCTAATCATGCCGCATGGGGGAGACGGTGGCACTTTGGACGCAGGACGCGCATTTACTGCATGACAAACCAGTCTCATCTCTTCCCTCCATAAGAAAATACCACATGAACGAGCAAAGTATATTTCAGTGCTCTGACAACACTAACATGTCCGTTACAAGCTCTGAACGATGACTGAACGGCTTTGTCCAATAACTGTCAAACACTTCAGTTCACTTCATCTCTCTCATTCAGGCTCAGAGCAACACTTTTTAAAGAAATCCAGAAAATTAGTTCATTAATGTGATTAATTTTAATTTAAAAGGACCCGACAACATCTCTAGATACATTTTAAGCAGCAACCTCAGCACACAGAGCAACGGGCCCCGGTTTGTTTACACCTGCGCGTGCTGACGTCCTGACGTTTGCTCTGAAACGTTCCATCGTCTCCATGGTGCACAAGAAAAGCACCATTTTGGCATTGTTCAGAAATGGCGTAGTCGCCATTTTTTCCCCATAAAATTTCGACAACGAATTTACCAAATTCAATCCCCTCAAACAAAAATAACAGTGTCACTACACAGTTATTAACACCTTCCACACCTGTCCCGACAAATTCACTATATTCTTATCATATAATAATAAATCGTTTTACACCAAGCAAACCTCCAATATCACCAAAAACTCTTTTCCTAACAGATCATTAACATTTTGTGAACTGACTCTTTACATTCAACATTTCAGTGCAATGTTTAGTGCTGAAATTAGTATATAGGCCTATTAGAGCAACATTAATAGGCTAAATTTACCATGACATTAAAATATGTCTTACCGGCAAAGGAGGTGATCCAACGCCTGACTCTGGACAGCAGGGTCTCCACGGCGGGGGGTCCGGACGCCATTTTCCAGCAGGTACAGATGTAGTTTTCCTGGTAGATAGATAGATAGATAGATAGATAGATAGATAGATAGATAGATACTTTAATTTGTGGCTGTGTAGAAAGATAGCCTACTTTAATCTGTGGCTGTGTAGAAAGATACTTTAATTTGTGGCTGTGGGGAAATCAGTTTGCAACAAGTCACAAAGGCATTTTGAAACTCAGCCACAGAGCAGCGCCCCGGAAGGAGCAATAAGATTCTCACCTGTGAGGTTTTGAGTTTCTCAGATCAGGTATCCAACAGTTTGTTGTGTAGAAAGTGTCTCCAATATTTCAGCTTTTCAGCAGAAGGTTTTGCAGGTAAACTTGAGTCAAGTCCGAGTGCAAATGTGACATTCAGAAAGGCCTTACAGCTTTTATAGGGCCTCGGTAACTCCACCGTTCTGTTTCCATGACTCCCAGCAAGCATTTTTGGTTTAAAAAACATCTAATAGCCGTCTACATGAAGACCTGACGTCTAGGTTAAATCACGGCTGAATGTGGGCTGTCAGTGAAAATTTGGTAGACGTCTAACCATAGCCAAAGTGTAGACGTCATCAATTATACGGCTATGTAGAGACCATGTCCAAAAAATGGAGATAAACATATTTTAATTACTGTTCTCCATAGCCTACGTGATTGAATATCATACCGCACGCTATCTGCAATGGCGAAAATTACATTAATAAATAAATAAATTCAATTTCAAAATTAAATCGGCTAGATTTGGGTTACATGTAGCTAGACTAAATCAGAGCTAAATATAGCCAATACGTTTAAATCACGACTATTGCTTGCTGGTGACGCACGTGCGTGCGTGTGCGTGAGCGAGTGAGAGAGAGCATATTTTGTTCCAGCAGTGGTTATTATCTTCCTTCAAAGCTCCAAAATATCCATTTTATTTAGAGGTTACAACAAATATTTCCTCTGAATCGGTCAAATACCTCCATTGGATGGAATACATAATAATAATAATAATAATAATAATAATAATAGGCTAATAATAATAATAATAATAAAAATAATACATTTTGATAATAGAGTGCTTTCACTTAAAGACACTTTACATACTTTCCATAAAATGATCATAAAAACACACTTTAAATACATAACACGCACACTAATCACATATTAAAAGCTGAAAAGGTGAGTTTTGATGAGTGAATTGAACAGGGGCAGACTGGTGCAGTCTGGAACGTAATTGGGGAGAAATAAACATGGCATTAGTCTTCTTTATTAATTTTTGTGAAGTAGTGTGAAGTACTGCGTCAGGATCTTGGCTTTCCTTCCTTCATGACTGTCTGAAGCCTGAAAAGCTGCAAAACAGTGATTAGAGTTTGCAGGAAAAACAGTGCTCACACTCTTTTATCCCATTCATTTGTAATAATTATAATGTTTACTTTGTGTGTGTGTGTGTGTGTGTGTGTGTGTGTGTGTGTGTGTGTGTATGCTTGTGTCACCCTTCCAGCAGGTGATTGATGTCAGTTCAGGGGATCCCCACAGGGCGGGGATGGCACCTACTTCATATGTTCGCCAGGTTGGTGCTTTATAATTCATCTGTGTGTGTGTGTGTGTGTGTGTATATCATCTTTCCTGCAAGATGACATTTTTAAGGCACTCAGGAAGAAAAGAAAGGCAGAAACTGGGCATTTTGCAAGTAGAAAACCTTCCTTCAAAATTCCAAAACCACCACCAGAGGCTGCAAAGAGAGACAAAGATGTTCCAGAGGCCTCTTTATGAAGCAGCTGTTAGTGCTGTTCACTTGTTTTTGGAGTGTCTTGTTAGGAGGGTCAGGAGGGTCAGGGGTTGTGATCTGTGCATGTCGCTGCAATGACACCAGAGGGTCTTGGGAATTAAGTTACAACATGATTGAGCTAGCAAAGCAGTTTTGTGTTGCTATGTGTGGTATTTATTCAGTTTTGGGAAATCACGATGTCTAACGTTAGAAAGCATCAGTGGCTGCAGCTGACAGGGACAGCTAACAGCAGCAGCAAAGCTAACATCAGGACGTCATCTGTTAAAAGCCTCCCGTTGTTGGATAAGACATGAAACTACTCCAGTTAGCTCAATCATGATGTAACTAAGACATACGCTGGAAAAAAATTTTTTTTCACGGACTGTTCATTTAGTTAATGAGTCATTGCAGACATCGCTAACGGGGCTAACAGCTAACGGTTAGCCCAGCTAATCTACGATAACCATGTTATTAATTACAAAACGTGCACACAGAAATAGTAATGTTTGTTCAATCATTGTGTTTATAGACTTTACAAACATCAGACTAGTCTAAACGGTGATATAGTGACATGAAAATTGTGATATATATATATATATATATATATATACATCGATATATATATATGTATATATGTAGCGCTAAACTCTGCTGGTTTTCTACCCGGAAGTATTTGTAAACAACAAGGCGATTCCCTGTATAGGGGGACATTTGGACGTCATTTCCAGGACGTGGTCACCAAGACGTCCTCTCGATGACATAAATTGGACGGTTATGTGGTCGGTTAGGGTCATTAAAAAGCTGTCGAGGTGACGTCTTGGTGAGGACATCCTGGAAATGACGTCTAAAACATCGCCTATTTGGCCGTGATTTAGACTAGTCCGGAACATCACTGAATGAAGTCAACACAACGTTAACCGGACGTCATTTGGCTTGCTGGGCAGGTTTATGTTTCTTTAATTGAAGAAAGTGTGGTTCTGTGAAAAACAATACAACAATACAATATATATTAATTACTAAATGAAAACACACATGAAGCTAATGTCACATGCAAGACATATAAATAAAAGACATTTAAATTAGGTAAATAACTCCCTTAAATCATAAACCAGATTATCAGCAAAGGATACATTTCAATCGTTCTAAACAATGTAAAATGACGAGCACGTCTAGCCTAGCTAGTTCATGTAACTTAAGCTAACATAGCTAATGTAGCAAATTTCCCATGAGGAACTTCAGCAGATACAGATGACTTTATACATTAAGCTGTAGTAATCAAATAAAGCAATTTAAACATAAATATTCACATTAGTCAGGTACTACACACACTTCTCCAAACAGGAGAAATCCACACAGTTTCTCAGCACAGACTGACCAGACTCCACACTCTGGATAATTCTGCTCCTCTTAAAGGGCCGGTAACAGCACATGAGGAAACTAAACACTTATAAACTGAACCCAAAGGGCTTTCCTACAAGCAATGTATACTATTTGCACCCCTGTACAATTAGAAGTGGATGCTATTCGTACCCTGGATTATAGTGATGTGTGCTGTTTATACACACCTTGGTGCAAATATTTGTACCCTTGTTTTGTACAACTAAACTATTATCTTCTCAACCTCAACCCTCAGGACCTAGGTTAGGTACATTGCTAACTATCCTACCATTACAATGCAACCATGCCAAGTGTCTTTTCTTTAAGCGGATTTATGGTTATGCGTAGACCCTACGGGAACTGCCCATTGGTCCGACAGCCCATTGTTCCGACCATATTAAACCCATTGTTCCGAAGTCCCATTGTTCCGAAATCATCATGATGCCCTGTGGTCTGGTTAGGTTTAGGCACAAAAACCACTTGGTTAGGGTCAGGAAAAGATCATGGTGTGGGTTAAAATGAAAAAGAAAGTGACAAACACATAAGCGGTGAGCCTGCTTCCTCAAGCCTTTCCCAGCTGACCCAGAGCCGGTCGCGGCGCACCATCAAGGCAGAAATACGCCTGCCGGGAGCCGTTCAGCACTGCGGACCGTCGGACCAATGGGCTGTCGGACCAATGACATGGACCCGACCCTATGCACGTAGCCTACGCATGTTGCCCACGTCGTTGTGAGCATTTTTACTTCTGCTGTGGTGTGTCTGTGTCACTCTGCAGGTACCTCCAAAACACTAGTCGGTGGCGGAGGTTTCTGTGAAGCACTGTAAAGTTTAGTTGATTCAAAACACACATTAAACACACATTAAACATGTCTTAATAGAGATGATTTTAAACCAAATCAGCTTCACTATAACTCGCAGCATTCACAGACAAACACAACATGTTAACGTTATTAGCACAAGCCTATGGCATTTTACATTGTATAAATTAGCCAAGCAACTAGCAATCTTTTCCTCTTCTCATAGAAAACCAGGGACAACAGCGACATTAAAGGAGCTATATATAAGAAATCTAAAGCAAATAGTCGTAAAATCATCCTAATATGTCACAGAGACTAAGGAATAATGTTAATATAACATAACGTTACTGATCTCACCGACAACAATAGTACAGCCAGAATATTCGCATTTAAAAAAATTTTTTAAGGTCTGCAAATCATGTTTATGTTTTGAATTTGTGTTTTGGCCTGTTGTGCCACTAACTGCCGTCTAGCAGTCACGCAGTCAGTAGAGTCTCAACATCAGTTACAGTTACGACTGAGCTACAATGGCTGACGGTGCGACTAAACCCAAACAACCTCGTTATGATTCCCAAAAACGCCAAGACAAAACTCGAGGCAAAGCGAGGGTCTATATAGGAGATGTTTTTCAACGGTGGAGACGGTTTAAATCGGAGAAGAATTTGAAATCGGATGTCGAAGTGGCTACTCAGCAGAGATTTTATTTAAAAGTATCACTTCGGTTTTTGTTCGGTAGATGTTTATAGTTCATGAAATCAGACTTTTATAGGTGTCATATCTTGAGTCTACATTTCTGTCTCATGGCAATCCAGAAAGACAAGGCTACAGGAGGTGCAAATAGGTGAACAATTAGGCTTTTTTCACTACGAAAGAAATTTGTTGCACCTGGCAAGAATGTCCCATAAATAATATGTTTGTAAATGTAGTTCAACAACGTAGCTTGCAAACAATGCAGCACTGTAAAATGTTGGCTCTTTTACAAGAAAATCTGATTTGAGGTGCATTTGCAGTTGCCAGAGTGCGACTTTTATGCAGTGAGCTTCTTATCATCTTGCAGCCATATTATGTTAGGGACTGTTCTTTACTTATCAGAGGAGGGGGGTGGCTGGGGTGTGACTTCATTTTTTTTTTTTTGACCCTCCTCAAAGATGTTTTATCTCAAGCCACCCTGAGTGACTGGTGGAAAATGCACGACCCTCCATCCACTGTAAATAAGTCGTTAGATTTTTAAAACTTCCTATGCTTTGATGTTTGAAAGTTAAAAGTTAAAAGTTGAAGATGAAATCCTGGAGTTGAACAAAGCCTTGGTTGTACCACTTTCCACATGCACGCTAGTTAGTTCACGCAAATGTTTTTTTTTTTCCCCAAAATTTTAAATTAGATGTAGAATAAAGTGATTTGAAAATCCAACAATAATTTTTGTTTTTACAGTTTCTGGCAGTGACATGATTTTGGTGATTTTTAAAGAAAGCATTTCTTAATTTTTTTTTTTGTAATCACAAAAATAATACAAAAGCATTTAACATTGTACACCCTTCTGCGAAGCTTAAAAAAACACAAGTCCCTCCTTAGTGCT
>NC_065515.1:24988880-24989728 GCF_006386435.1 Epinephelus moara
GAGCTCAGTATGGCAGCACGTGGACTTTTGATTGAGTCACCACACAATCTCGGGCTGGGACTCCTTGGAGCACATAACCACCTTGGGGTTGGTATGCAGGAGCCATCATGACTGCAGGAGGCTGCATTTGTACAATGGTTTGATTCTGCATATTGATGACAGTGGGAGTTTGTCTGCGATGTTTTAACTCTCGATGCATCTGACACCAGGCGCACCACTCACAGCAGCAGGTAGCTATGATGTCCTTACACAGAGAACCCTGCAGAGAACCAAAGAAAATGTACACAGTCATGTAAAGTTGTACATTCAACATTGCTTCACTTTTATTAAACTTGTCATGTGAAATCAAGTAGTAGCTTCACATGCATCATACCTTGATGCCGTATCTGTTTCGCATGGCAGCCCTTAGAGAGAGGACTGCAGGAGAAGGCAGGCATGGATAATTCCAACAGCATATGTCACACAACGGGAGAAAACGGTTCTCTCCAAATCTTTCTGACACCGTGCAGGCAAGACAAGGGCCGCACCAGAAACCATAGCAACCTAAAAAACACAAAGATACACCAACAAAGTGGGAGAAAATCTAAAAAACACAAAGATACACCAACAAAGTGGGAGAAAATCTTAAGTGACTTGATAAAGAAGGCCTTATAGATGACACATAAGAAGGACTTTGATCTGAAAAAGCTAATTTGTCAAACTTGTGGTATTGATTCTTACAAGAACTTGCATCCTCAAAGCAGTCGAAGAGACCAGTGTTCCACTCTATCAAAGGTCTTGTTTCCATTGGATGTTAGACTTCAGCCACAGGCAGCCAACAATGAACCTGTTAACACAGAAATCAGAAC
>NC_065515.1:24990655-24997715 GCF_006386435.1 Epinephelus moara
CGGGAGATGGTAGTTTGAGTAATACCTGAGTAGAGGGAGTTGCAGTAGTCCAGCCTGGATGATATGAATGCATGAATAACTCTTTCTCGGTCAGAGGGTGATAGGAAGTGCCTGATTTTTGAAATGGTTCTGAGCTGAAAGAAACTGGACCTGACAACTGAATTTACATGCCTGTTAAAACTTAAGTTACTGTCAAATAAAACACCCAGGTACTTTGCATGTGGTGTGATATAGGAGGAGAGGTGGTTGAGGTTCTGGGCGTAAGTAGTAGTATGATGTGGGGGGCCAAAGAGTAAGACTTCTGTCTTGTCCTCATTCAGCTGAAGGAAGTTCTGAGCCAACCAGTCTTTGATGTCTTGAAAACAGTTTTGTATTCGGGTGATGTCAGTCTGGCTTTGGGAATTGAGGGGGAGGTAGATCTGCGTGTCATCCACGTAGCAATGGAAGGAGATGTTGTGACTTTGGATAATTTTTCCGTAGCAATGGAAGGAGATGTTGTGACTTTGGATAATTTTTCCTAGCAGGAGCATGTACAGACTGAAGAGAAGTGGACCTAAAACTGAACCCTGAGGAACCCCACATGTAAGATTTGCCGGTGTGGAGGAGGAGCTACCAATGGATACAGTGAATTGTCTGTTAGAGATGTAAGAACGGAACCAATCAAGGGCAGAACCGGAAATGTTGACCCAGCGTGATAAGTGATGGAGGAAAATTTTGTGGTCGACAGTATCGAATGCTGCGCTAAGGTCCAAGAGAATCAGGATGGAGCTTTTGCCGGCATCCGCAACACAGAGGAGGTCGTTGGTCACCCTTAGGACAGCTGTCTCTGTGCTGTGGTGTTCACGGAACCCTGACTGGAATTTTTCAAACATATTGTTTTGGTTTAAAAAGGACAGGAATCTGATTAAAAACAATCTTTTCTAAGACCTTGGATAAGAAAGAAAGCTTAGAAATTGGCCTAAAATTATTTGGAATAGTTGGGTCAAGACCAGGCTTCTTGAGGAGTGGCTGGACTATGGCATGCTTGAAACAAGACGGGACAGCACCTGTGGCTAAGGAGCTGTTAAAAATTGTCAGTATGCTGGGACCAACTGCATCAAAAGATTGTTTCAACAATTTTGCTGGAATGACATCAAGCTCACAGCTAGTTGGCTTCATGCTTGTAATTATGCGTCCAAGCTGGGGTAATGAAACAGGGACAACATTATTAAAAACAGAAGGGTTCTCAATAGCCAATGATGAAACTTTGGTAGGGTGTGAAATATTTGACCTAATGCTGTCAATTTTGTTTAGAAAGAAGTCTTTACACTGCTCACAACTGATTTGGGAGGAGTTTATAGAGGAGTCAGCAGGGGGGTTAATAACAGAGTTTATGGTGTTAAACAGAATTCTGGAGTTATGATTGCTCTTGATGATGACATCTGAGAGGTATTTTGTTTTTGCATCTCTAACAGCGGATTGGTATGTAATCAGAAGTTCCTTATATATTTCATACGATACATGTAGTCTGTCCTTTGTCCATTTACGCTCTGCTTTCCGGCACTCCCTGCGAATAGAGCGTGTGGATTCATTTAGCCAGGGGTTCATTTTTGTCCTCCTAGCTTTGATCTTGAGAGGGGCGATGGAATCTAAGATAGACAGACATGATGTATGGAAGAGGTCTAACAGTGCATCGGTAGCTAAACAGGTAGAGGGGGATTCAATAATAGAGACTGTGGAATCAGCAATATAGGCACTTGAAAACAGGCTAGGTGTGGTAGAATTGACTATGCGGGAGCAAGTTGGGACAGGCAGTTTTGGTGGAGGTAAGGGAAGCTCAGTGTCAAATAGAATAACCCTGTGGTCAGACACACAGATATCATGGAAAGCAAAATTGGTAAGTGAGAGACCAAAGGATAATACTAGGTCCAGGGTATGATTTTTAACATGTGTTGGGGAGGTAACAGATTGCACTAAATTAAAAGAGTCGATTAGATGCAAGAAATCAGTAGCCAGTGTATTATTAGGACAGCAGACGTGAATGTTAAAATCGCCTAAAATTAAAAGGCTGTCATATCGTGGCACGACAACAGATAACAGCTCAGAAATTCACTGAGGAAGGCTTTGCTCTGATTTGGTGGCCTATAGACAATGATACACAACACAGGTGCTTTACCATTTAGTACAAAGCCAAGGAATTCGAAGGTGGAGAAAGTGCCAAAGGAGGCAGGAGAACAACTTATATTATTGCTGTAGATGACAGCAACACCACCACCGCGACCAGAAAGCCTGGGCTGATTGAGGTATGAATAATCTGGAGGGGTGGCTTCTACTAACGGAATGATATCTGTGTTTAACCAAGTTTCTGTTACAAAAAACCTATCCAGCTTATTGGAGGAGATAATATCTTGACAAATAAATGATTTATTTGATAAGGACCTCACATTCAGAAGGGCAACTCTGGTTAGAGCTTGAAGAGGTAAATTAATTGGTTCAAGCGATAATAGATTATCAGAAATAACACCTCTGCTGGCCTTATGGTAGTGGTGTCTGTTGGTGACATGGACAGGAATAGAAAGAGGCGGAGCAGTTGCGTGATCTACCCACAAGGGGGAGCTGGTGTGAGGTAATGGTGTAACAGAGTTTGTTTTGGGCATGGGGGAGGAAGAGCAATCAGGTTGGCAGGTTAGTGACAGCTGGAGCCTGTAGGGGGAGTAGCTACGGGAGGCAATGTCCACGGAGGGCTCCGTAGAAGAAGAGGAGGGCACTGAGGAGGGGTGTGGCATGTAAACAGTCACGCGTGTGTGTGTGTGTGTGTGTGTGTGTGTGTGTGTGGGGTGTGGTGTGGTGTGTACAGTGTGCTGAATATTGGCAGCTAACATGCGGCTTCCTAACTTGCTCGGGTGAAGTCCTTCGTGTCGATAAAAGGAGGGGCGGTTCCAAAATAAGTTAAAATTGTCTACAAAATAAAAACCATGGATAGTGCAGGCGGCCTGGAGCCAAGAATGGAGCTGGAGGAGCCGACTGAACCGCTCTGCGCCAAGGCCGAGTGTGGGAAGAGGGCCGCTGATGAAGATTGACATCCCGCAGTTTTTTAGGGCAGTGAACAGACTGTTAAAATCGTTTTTTAGCAGCTCAGACTGACCCCGGACCACATCGTTGCTTCCAATGTGCAAGACCAGACGTTTAATTGAGTGTGGAAATGTCTGCAGTAGGTCCGGGAGTTTATCTCTGATTTTTGTGACGGTGGCTCCTGGAAAACAGTGGGTGGTGGAATTAAAAAAGCGAATGTTCCTGGTTATGGAGTCACCCACTATGGCCGTAGTTGGGGGGAACAAGGGACGTGGACGAGGAAGCGAGCACCGCTGCTCTGTGGGGACTGTTGGCAGAGTGTGAGGTGAGGTCACAACCTCAGCGGTGGCTGGGAGGGCTCACATGACCCTTCACAGCGGGGAAGACCGCCGGAGCACCTCGCCTTGAGAGGAGCCTCCTTCACGATCTTGCGCCGGGAGGAGGAGGTCGTGGACCTGAACGAGGGTCTCAGAGCAGACCCCCCAACCCCCCGGGCTGCTGGCGGCGGATCAGTCAGAGGGCAAACAGGAGAGGAATGGACAGACTGGAGCAGAGGGAATCCCTCAACACCCAAGACGCTATATCTGTTCTCCAGTTGGAGCTCACAAGGTGGAGCAGGTATCGGGCTGGACCTCTCTCGCCTTTTACCATGTACTGTGGACCATGGCACTTTGTTGCGAGTGGAGCTGTTAGCTCTGAGCCTCGGGTTTGGACTGAAGGTGAAAGTAGCCTTTGCACTGCTGCTCGCCCATTTAGGCTTGGCCCCCAGCAGCAGCCACGGGTCCTCCGAGGGGGGATGTGGAGCTGGAACTGATGAGGTCAGCCTGGATGTAGCTGCGGCGGCTGTATCATCAGTTCGGAGCTGAGTAGCCGAGACTGACAGCTCACCTGGGGCCAAGTCGGTGGGGTTGGGGTCCGCTGTAGCCGTGGAGCCGGCACTAAGCTCTGCGACGGTGGAGTCCAGATCCGCAGGGTTACCAGACGGGCCGGCACCTATGGCAACTACGGAGTCGAGGAGAGCTTCTTCATCCCTGATCCAGTACAGATTGGAAATGCGCTGCTCCAGCTCCGCGATCTTTTGGGATTTGTGGAGACAGCTGTCACAGTTATGTGGAGAGGTGAGTTGAGCCATGGGGGGCAGATGGGGTAGCCTAGGAAACAGAAAACCAATTCCGGCAGCAACGGTGTAATGTGTAATGGCGTGATTATATTCGCCAGGAAGCTACTTTCTCTAGATTGGTATGAGCCACAGTAGAAACTTACATGCGGGGACTCCAAAAGGAGTCCGCGGCGTTGTGTTGTCTCAGATCAGGGTGGTTTGGATCCAGTGGAAAGCAGGACTTACCGGCACGGGCCCAAACACTGGTGTATGATAAGCTACTATGGCAAGGCTTAAC
Organism: Epinephelus moara; assembly: GCF_006386435.1. Lineage (NCBI taxonomy): Eukaryota > Metazoa > Chordata > Actinopteri > Perciformes > Serranidae > Epinephelus > Epinephelus moara. Next base: position 24,995,104 of record NC_065515.1, read on the forward strand.
TATACAGACCAGTGAGCAGTGATAACTAACATGTCTTTGGGGTCATCGGGTGGGATATATATATATAAAGGCATGGCCCTCCTCAACATGATGCAGAAACAGACTAAAAAAGAGCTATCAATGCACAGAAGCATAATAAGTGACATAAGCAGTATCTACACACACCTCACCTCCTGATGCTTTCCTTACAGGTCAGTCACACAGGATATAGTTTTATACAGTCCATGGCAGCAACAGTCATGTTTACAATAACAAAGTCACTATTTAAAACCCAGTAATATCTCACTGGAATATAAATATTCCTCCTGACATCACACTACTGAGTGAAGAAAGTCACGTTATCTCAGCATGAAGACAAACATCAGTATTAGTCATTCATCCTGCTCTCTGTTCCTCCTCTACTGAGGACACTCCCTGTCTGCAGGTCGGCTGCCTCAGGTAGGCCTACATCCTCAGATAAAGTACAGACAGCTTTCATTTTAGTTTCTCTTTAACACTTTGCATATTAGCCTCGCGAGCGCGAATGAGAGATTGTGGACAGAATAGATTGAAATATGGCTTTCTACATGCTGATCACATGTATTGATAAAGTATTGGCTTGGCTGGCAGAGGTTTTATCACACTTACTCACAGTAACAAGCGTAGTTGTCGTTAACTACAGTAATCCTTAAGTTATATTCCCTTCACCTGCACCGCGGCCCCACCCCTGCACATTGATGATACATGAAACCGAAACTTTAAAAAGTAACGCCGATAAAAGCGGAGCTTACTATTATTACGGTCTTGATTAAATTTACCTTGGGTTGTTTAATACCGGTACCGATCCCTGCCCGGGCGTTTGATAAAGCCTCCTGGTTGGCCGGTGATAGACTGGTGTCAAACTGTCGTTATAGCCCGTCCGAGCGCTTCATGCCAGGCTGGAATCAAACCCCCCACTGGTGATGTAGCCTACTCATCGTCTCATTTGATGTAGCCCAATAAGAATCCAGAATGTCATCGCATGCAAAAAAAAAGACCCAGGTATCAAAGCCGTGTTGACAGGAAAGAGGCAGAGGAGAAAACCGCAAAATCACCTGGGGCAGTGCGGCCCGGGAGGGCATCAAGGCCACTGTGGCCTTAGTGCAGATAATTTTTTCAGGGGCACAGGGCCAGATTCCTGCCCTGACTACTACTACTACTATTAATAATAATAATGATAATTTATTTTTCACAATTTTCATTTGATTGTTATTTCACCCACATCAACACATAGACACAAACCAGTTTCTCTCAGGAGCAAATGACATGCTTTCAGTTATTACCAGAAACTCAGTTAACACACTGATACATGATGACTGATGAAGCAAAGTTACTTTGCTGAGATTGTCTCATTTTTATACAAACAAACCCTTTGCCATCGGAATGATTTAAAAGTCACAAAACGCATGAAGATTCCACAATTTTTTTAAAAATAAAATAATTTTACGGGACAGTGTTTTTTGTGTAATTTTAATGTGATTATATTCCTGCAAATAACAACAAAAAAAGAATTAAAATCTACACATAGTGACACCAATCTACTTGGGTTTTAAAAATCCTTCACAAAGCTGTGGAGTAAATGTTTTTAATTAAACATAACTCCTTCAATATACAGTACATGTGAAGCTAAAGCAGCAACAGTTCAGGACAAGTACGTCCTTTGGTAGTGTTCAGGAAACATCTGCTCTCATTTGTGAATTTTCTCCTGATTTTGACAGTAGTTCACTTTTACTAAATAAGATAAATCCCTGGCCATTAAAAAGAGAGAGTTACCAACCACCACAGAATTGTCATGATTAACATTGTTATATCATTAGACTGACATCTACCCAGCATGTGGATGCTGAGGAGACACCACTTAAAATAATTACATCTTTGTATATCACTGCTTAGAAAAAAGGTCCAAACAAGGACTGTATCCTGCTAACCAACACCTAACCAACAGTGTTTAGAAACCACAAAGCTCAGTCTGAATTAACCATTAACAACCCCTGGGTAGCCCCTAAAACCAGGAGGAGCTGGGTTTCCAGGATACATCCCAGGAGCGAAAATGACTGGAGGAGGCTGCATGTTGACAATGACAGCTGGTTGTTTCATGCGGTATTTCATCTCGCGATGCATCTGACACCAGGAGCACCACATACAGAAACAGGAAGTTGCGACATCTTTACAGATAGAACCCTGTGGAGAACAAAGATATTCGTTATGATGTTTTTACTGTGTTTCTCAGTTATTATTTAATATCTTACATCAATCATATGTTTAGTTTTAATATGACATGATGTCTTCCTGAACCTCAAGACTGTCTGTTATTCAAAGTGTGTCCTGTAATTTGAGTATATAAGGTATATAAATATATATCTTTTACTGTACAAGTACATTAGATAATAAGTAATCAGTGTACATCAGTTTTACACGTGTCTTACCTGGATACCATATTTGTGTCGAATGCCAACCCGCAGAGCCAAGGCTGCAGGAGGCGCACACAGAGGGAGTCCACAGGCTGCTGTTATGGCGGGGCTGAAGATGTCACATAACAGGAGACAACGGTTATCTCCAAACTTTCCTGCAACCGAGCAGGCAAGACACGGGCA